>NC_056667.1:71613750-71918500 GCF_018350195.1 Panthera tigris
ATTGAAGTCCTTTCCCTGACTTTAGTTTGGCATACAACTTCAAATAAGGAAGTTCTTCACTAAAATTCATAGCACAGTTACAAAGAGAGGACACTTAATGCAAAATGTGGATATATGCTCAGTATATTACTTAAAAAGCAACTGGAAAATTTTCCGAAGGAATCAAATAGTACACAGTCATTAAAGTTTTTAAATCACACTTAAAAATATGCAAATATGAAAAAAGTAGGATAAAAAGTTGTTTATGCAAATTAATTCCAATTTTGAGTATACATATTTTGAGGGCTATACTACAATGTTAATAGCAGTAATCTTTGCATAGTAGAATTCTGGGTCATTTTTCATTTGTTCTACAACCACTCAACTTAAGAAATTGAAAGTTTTTAGCCCTCTTGTGTCTCCTTGCAGTTTTCTCCTTATGTCTGCTCCCCCTGCTGAAGGAAACACCATCATGATTTCCCTTAGAGTTTTACCAGCTCTGCAGATCTAAAGACTACACTGTTTTATATTTAGACGTAGAATCACATTCTATGCATTCTTCCTTCATTTGCTCTTCTCATTCAACATTATTTCTAAGATTCAACCATGTTGATGTAGCTGTAGTTGATTCATTTTTCAATAGTATTGAGCATTTCATTGAATCAAGATACCAACAACTGAGTTATCCATTCTACTACTGACATACATTTACTGATATCACATTTAAGTTAACAGTTTATTTTAAATACAAAAACACAATAAAAACAAAGGAGTTCTTAATAAACATTGGTAGTACTGTACCTTTTTTCTATGTACACAGCTTGACTCTGAGGAAATTGGAGCTTCACATGCCAACAAAACTGCTGTTTTCTAAATGAAAAAAGAATCATGAGGATCAAGGTAGATAATAAAAGTGTGCGCACAAATCAAACCTCCTGAACTTTCATTTTCAGATAATAATTTGAAAAGTATTCCTAGAATTTAACGTATCTTTTCTATTTTTTCTAGGATTTCAGAGACTATGTTTTCTAAACAATATACTTGCAAGGAGTTTTAAAAGGAAAGCAAAATTAAGTGCAGCAGTTCTGAATTACAAGGACTTTATATTCCTGAATTAGATGGCAATTTGTCACAGTTCAGGGGCTTTTGAGATCAGTGTGCTACTACTTGGAAGTTTACAAATAAATTTGCTCATGACCAAAAATAATGAGCTGATGTCTTTGCCTGACTAGTCTGGAAATTAGGTGAATGAAGTGTTGTCCAGTTGCGACCAGCTGGCTGCAGATACTTCTTAGCCATGAGTACGTGCATTCAGTAGCAAAACAGTAGACAAGTTGGTTGCTAAGCAGAATGCACTCTGAGCTAGAGTCCCTTTGCTTCCAGGTCGAAACTTTGGTTTGATACATGATCAACAGTAATAATTCACTAAATGTCTAATTTTGGAATGACCATATTCTATTTAACATATCTAAGTTTGGTGACACTATATACCATTCCTTCTTTAAAAAAAGTTAATGTTAGAAATACTGAATCCAATACAGAAATTTAAATGTTTTCACTGTATGATGGCTTTTACATGTTTTCTTTATTTAGGAGAAATTTCTAACAACCCACTGTCAAGCAAAATGGCCAGCTTCACTTATAAATCTATCCTTTAGCAGCCTGGCTCCAAAATCTCAAATAGTTTTATTTTAATACAGTCTAGTAAAATATCTCCCACTAAACATTCATACGATTTAGTCAAATTTCTGTCAGAAGACAATAACCATAAAATCAAGTAAAAATCCTTCTATTAGGGTAAGTTATCACAGATCTGCTTAAGGAAGTTTTCTTTAGTAACAAGACAGTTTTTGGCATTAGCTAGAAAAAATATGCTTGCTTATGCTTACATTGAGAGTGCCACTTACCATATAAGAAAGTCATGTTAATATGTGTTTTTTTGATAGAACAAAGGCATAAACACCCTTCACTAATTTAAAGACCAGATATCTAAAATCTCAGAGGAAGAAACCTTAAAAAATCTGAATGCAAATGTAAGTTAATGGTTTTAAATAAACAATTCTTCTAAAAGAAAACACCCCTGCAATGTTCGTTATCTGTGAAAGAGGCAGAGCATCATATCACCATCAAGAAACTCAGAGGCAATACCTGGGTGGCTCAGTCAGATGAGCAAGTGACTCTTAATTTCAGCTCAGGTCAGGATCTCACTGTTTGTAAGACTGAGCCCCTGCACTGGGCTCTGCGTTGACAGTGCAGAGCCTACTTGGAATTCTCTCTCTCTCCCTCTCTCTCTCTCTCTGCCCCTCTCCTGCTTGTGTGCGCTCTCTTTCAAAATAAACATTAAAAAAAAAAAAGGGAGACTCAGAGATTCCACATTTCCTTGTAAGAAAGAAATTGATCTTTTAATCCTGATGTATAATATGGTTTCTTTCTAAATATATTTGTTTTTTCCATGTTAAGTTATAGGAGAAAAAAAGATTATGAACTTGTCATCTTGCAGAATTCTAAATCATATTAAGTTACCCCAATCATTGCTTGAGTAATTTCAAGAACCATTTATCTTTCTTAACACTCAGTAGACCCTAAATACCATCAGAAAGTACTTAACATTCCAAAAACAAAGGGAGAAAAGCCGTTGGAAATTATTTTGCTATAGTTAACTAGTTTTGATTGTAACGAAGTCATTCACTACTATTTTATTACATACATATTGCTAAATTACTATAAAAATCTTTCTATATTTGGCCTCAGTTCAAACATGAACAAATTTGAAAAGTACATTTACTTTTAAAAAATGTGATCTTGAAATATTTCAAAAACAAAGAAAAAGAGAGTATAAAGAACAATGTACCCATACTCAAGATTTAACCAACTTGCAAACTGCCATATTTATTCAAAATACTTTTTTCTTTTAAGAAATAAAAGGCTATTGATATAGCTGATGATCCAACTTGCTACTGTTTCTTGATCTCCTTCCCTTCCCATTCATTATCAGAGGTAAGTACTATCCTGAGTTTGGGTGTGTATTCTTACCGTCCATGGTTTTATATTCTATACACACACACACACACACACACACACACACACACACACACATTATACCTATAAACAGTATAGTATTTTGTGTAATATTAACATTTACTTCAAACTTACCATACTCTAAATATCCTATGCCTTGCTTTTCATTTACATTATGCTTTAGGTTTATTTATAATATATGCAGATTAGTTCATTTTATGAAAAATGCCAAAATCTATTGATTCTCTACTGACAGACATTATGACTGCTTCCAATTTTTTACCATTTGTTCTTCCATATTAAATTATGGTAAAAAAAAAATAATAAAAGACTATCCCTAGGGATGGGTCTATCATTTACCTCTACTAGTACAAAGGATTAAGTTAGCTTCATTGGAAAACTGTACTTTTTAACTCTAGGGTTAAAAGGGATTTGCAAACAGTAATTCAGAATAGAAGATTTAAGTGAACAAATGGACAAAGAGAGGTTGAAGGGTATTGTATAAGAATTCCTGAAATGGGTTGAGTTAATTAATCTCTAAAGTAGTTGCCAATTCTTCAGTGTTCTTGAAACTGATGTAGTCCTGACTGGGCAATCAAATCACTTCCTAAGTCTCAAAGAATTAAGTTTTTTAATTAAGTTTGTAATTTTAATTCCAGTATAGTTAACATATTCCATTAATTTCAGGTGTACAATTTTAGTGATTCACTAAATCTATTCATGACTCAGTGCTCATCATAATAAGCGCTATCATCGATTTCAATTCCCCCCCAACCACCTCCCCTCTGGTAACCATCAAAATTCTTCAAAGGATTAAGTCTATTTCCCACTTTTCATAATTACATATAGTGATACATGTCCCACTTATAAAAATACACATACATCAAAATCTCAACATTATTTTTGAGGGGGATTGTGGATAATTTTATATGCTTTTTTGTATTATATTAGTAAGTTTTCTAAAAGAACACATTTTATAAAGGGAAAAAGTAATGCTTTAGTGAGTATCTTTATGTATGCATACCCCCACCCTCCACCATAATTGTTTGGACTATTTTATGAAAACACAGCATAAGGAGTAGAATCATGGGATAAAACAGTGTTTCTTAACCTAGGTAGTACTGACATTTTGGACCAGATAATTCTTTGTTATGGTGGGTAGGGTAAAAAGGGGGCAGAGGAGGCACTTTCCTGTGCAGGATGTTTAACAGCATTCTAGGCCTTGACTAAGGAGATGCCACCCCAGCAACACCCACTCCTCCAGTTGTGACATCCAAAGATGTTTTCAATTATTGGAAATGTCCTCTGGGAGGCAAAAATCACCACTGAATGAGAACCACTGGGATAGAGGTTTAAACACTGACTATTATATTGGGCACCTGGGTGGCTCAGTCGGATGAGCGTCCGACTTCAGCTCAGGTCACGATCTCGCGGTCCGTGAGTTCGAGCCCCACACCAGGCTCTGGGCTGATGGCTCAGAGCCTGGAGCCTGCATCCAATTCTGTGTCTCCCTCTCTCTCTGCCCCTCCCCCGTTCATGCTCTGTCTCTCTCTGTCTCAAAAATAAACGTTAAAAAAAATTAAAAAAAAATAAACACTATTATTCTTACTATATCAAGACTACTGTTCCCTAAATTAAACAAAATGCTTTCAATTATGTCACTGTGTCCTTGCCAAAATTATCAATGTTCTCAAGAATGGAAATACTGTACCTGAATATTCTAGGGAACTTCAGCACCTCATGGCACACTAGTTTAGAGTTTGATGACAGACTGGTGAAGTAATGATGGCAATTATTAAATCTAATGTTCCCCTATAGACCACCTGACAAAGTAAGATAACAGTGATCTGAGTCCCATGAAACAAAAGCAACTACTCATGCATAGCAAAGCTTTTTCTCCTATCCCCTCAATCATGCATTCTTAATAGGAGCAGCATCACCCCCAAAGGGATAAAAATTTGTTTTGGGGAGGGTTAAAAATAATCTTAAATAAATTAAAAAAAAAATAATCTTAAATATTACAATGGTTTGTGGCCCTCCAAAGGGCCACTACACATAAACATATACACAGTATATCTGTGGTATCAAAATATCATGGGGGAGCAAATAGAAGGAAAATGTCTAAAAGGGCTCCTTGGGAGGCAATAAAAAAAAAAAAAAAAACGTTGAGAAACACATGTATTAAAAGAGGAAAATAAATGTTATTTTATACTCGGTTTTAACAAGTTAATACAGGGCACTTAACAGCTAATGCTTATTAAAATTAAGGGTCATTCTCTCCCACCATTTCAAGAAAGTAATATGTGTATGATAACACAAACTTACAGGGGGAGGGAAGTTCTATACCCATATTTTTCTAACTCCATGACTTAAAATGGTTAATTTTCATCTTGGAGTGCTACCATAATTCCAAGGAAGAAGAGTAGAAAACAAAGACAGATATCCGATCCTTTTAAATGGCACTGATCTCTTGAAACAAGATTTTCAAGCTCATTTATAACCAAAGAAGTGCAAATAGAAGTGAAATATTTCACTTATCAAATTTACAAAGACATTGTTAAAATCAGAAATACTGGGGAAATACTAGGGAAGCATGGTGAAATGGAGACTTTCCATTGGTGATAGGAATATCAACTGGTGTGAACTTCTGGCAATTCAAGTTCATAAAGACAAAAAATAAATATTCTTAATGAAAAAAATACACATATTTTAGCCTCAACAGTTTTATTTCCAGGAATTTAGTCCAAGGAAATAACTGGATGGGTAATGACATATGTTCATGTCCACTGTGCCACTCTTTATAATAGAAAGAAAAAAATCTAAATGGGTATCATCAAAAACTGATTAAACTATACTAAATCTACATAATGAATGAAAAAATGAGGCAGAACTCTATGCACTGAAGTAGAAAAATGTACGTGTTGAATGATGGCATTTATGTTTAAAATATATATTCATACATGTATTTACAAGTATGAAGGACATGCCCCAAACTTTTAACTATGGTTAGTTATTTCTTGCCATTATGAAAGGACTTAATTCTTACTTTATATGTCTGTATTAAACAAATCTTTGACATAATGATTGGCTATTTTTTACAATCAGCAAAGTCAAAAATGTTTTCACTGGAAAGTGCAGGATGGTAATAATCATAGAAAGGACTAATTTTAACATTCTTTTTAAAACTAAAAATCTTCATTATTGGAAGTGTTCTTTTAAGAGGTTTCTTTTTTATCTCAGAAATTATTACCCAACCAGAACTAGGGTTACTTATCTAATCATTTTGACAGCTTCAAACCTATCCTCCTCAAGAAATATGCTATAGCTAAGAGTTACATAAGAAGGCTGAATTCTAAGAACTAAGATTTCTAATATGAAATTAAATGAGCCTGATTATTTTTGTTCTTGAAAAAAGTCACCAATTTTCATCCCCCTCTCTTACTGACTAACCAATATTTATTCAAAGAGCACTCCTAAGGGCTCACTAGGCATTTGGGATGAGTCCAAGGCAGGCTTCTGTTTAGGGCAGTAGGTCAACCACCAATCCTGGGCACTGTGTTTTCCTTCCATATCACTGTGAGAAGAGTACAGTTTTCACATGAAAGCACCTTGTTCTTCATGTATACTATACAGAGGGAGAATACTCAATATATTGTAAGAATGAGAGGTGGGACGGGGAAAGGATAAGTGGACTCCGTGCTTGAATCCTATTCAAGGCACCCCTTTACTTCTGATTTTTAAATACAAGTCCCTCCATGGGAGTAAGGAAAGCTAGAATTTCCACATGTCTAATCTTAAGAATGCTACACCACTAATTAGTAAAGTCCACAGGTTATGAAATCTATCAGTAGATCCTTTTACCAGATAGCACTAGCCAAGTAGTAATAGTAATAACAGTAATGCTTTCAGTAATGCTTTATTAAGTGCTTTCAATATGTCAGACATTGTTCTAGATGTTTTACATGTATTAACTCATTTAATTCTTGCAACTCTGAATGAACGCCATTATTTCATGAGAACTCTAAGGTAGAGAAAAGAAAAGTCCCTCCTCCAAGATCATTATTCAGCTGGGAAATGGCAGAGCTGGGATTTGAACCCAGACAGTACAATACCTCCAGAGTCTATGCTCTAATCGACTATTCTTTTATGATCTTACTAGAAATGAAAGTTCAACAACAAACTATGTATTTTTATGTAACATCAATTCAAATATATGTTATGTTTTATTTTAAATATTTGCCTTCATATTTTGAAATAATTTTTAGGAGTTATAGTGAACATTTTAATTGCCTCCTTGGCAATCTCTTATCATCATCCTCCTTCCTAATCCCTAACCATACTTTGACGAATAGAATCCATTCCTTACCTCTAGAGGCATGCACTTACTAGTCAGCTTAAGAAAACCACTATCTTATATCTTCCTTGACACAGTGATTCAGGATTGGGCCGATGACCTAGGTGGCCCAATTGTGGTGAATTTCAGGTTTCCTGTTCAGTAATGCTGGGAGAGAAGCACTCCTGGATATTTACTGCAACTCAAACTGTTACCAGGAGCATTCTATGACCATGAGGATTCAGCTGACACCACTGAAGATACAATGGAAAATCAGCAAAAAAAATGGGCCGTTAATGATGTAATTGAGTCATTTTATCTATGAACTCTGAAATCCATCCTATCTCTGGATGGATATTGAGTTATGACAGCCAATAATTTACCTTTTTATAGCTCAAACAGTTTGAAGTGGGTATTTTATTTCAAGCAACATAAAGCATCCTAAATGACACAAATAATTAAAGTCTTCTTCTTTCTAGGTTTCATCTTTCATTTCTGAGCAGTAGAAAAGGGAGACAGACTAATCTGTAAACTGTCAACTGTTATGAAATTCGGAAGCAGCATATAATACCTAAAGGAATTTCAGGAAAAAAACATTTTGTTCCACTGTCAGTTATAAAACCTTATTTAATTTAAAGCAGGAAGAAAATCTACCAAATTTTGAAACTCTTCAAGGAAAAAACAAATGCATAAAATATCTACATAATCCTTCACTCACAGCCATTTAATCTTTTAAAATATACTTCAAGAACAATTTTAAAGTCTCAAGAATAAATATAACTATTGCTCATAAAAATAATCCATCTATTTTATTAGGATTGGTACCATAATAAGTGTTTTTGGAAGACTGAATACAAAGGATCTGTGTAGTTACTTAGCATGGATTAAAATTACTGGAATTGGGGAGAATGAAAACCATAATTTTATATGTCTCACATCATTATGAAAATACTTTGAAAAGTTCCAGTTATATATTACATTTTGCTCTTTTAAAAATTAGTTTCACCACTACACAATAATAATAGGAAACAGGTTAAGTATGTGGTACTGGCTTTAGTAGACAGTATATTAAGAAAATGGATATAGCAGGTGAAATAAAAAAGCACATTTTGCTTCAAATAACTGATAAATATTTGAGTACTTAATAAAGCAGTTCTCAACTGGGAGTGGTACCAACCTGGGCGGTGGGGACATTTGAAAATGGCTGGGCAGTTCTGACTGTTCCAAGACTGGGAAGCACTTTAGGCATTTAGGTGGGCAGAGAACAGAAATGCTAGCCTTCCTGTAATGCATAGGAAAGTCCCACACAACAAAAAAACTGTCCTGTTCAAAATGCCAAGAGCCCCTACTAAGAAACACTAGAATGCAGAAAGGAGAGTAGATATATATGCATACTAAAAATCGAATGCTAGCACTAAATGTGGCATGTGTTTTGTATTAGCTGTGAAGAGAATATGTACTATAGGAACTGCGGCAAAAAAGAAATTATGGAGAAGATGAGCTATCATGTATTTTCACAGATGGCTAGAAAATAATGGATGAGGAAAACATTCTAGGATTAGGCATGGTAACCAGCCTGGGTACACTCCATTGAATACATTAGGAAATCAGGGTGGGGACAGAGTAGGCTGATCCATATTTAGTATGGATCACTCATATGAACAGGAAAATGTTCTGCTCAAAGTTTGACTCTGTCTGAACTCCCCAACCTGGCATATAAAGTCTTGCAAAGCTCAGTCCCAGTGGGGCTCTCTCCAGTCCATCCCCTATCACTTACCAACTCTCCTCTCACCCTAGTTTCTAGACATACATCACCCTAGTGTCTACATACACTGTCTTAAATTTACTACTTCATCCTTTTGCATCTGATATTCTCACCTCAAGACATCCTTAACTCCTCCTTGATTTTGAGCAAGTGACTATCACAGTAAAAACACATTTTATAAAGATGTCTCGGGCATCAGTGCATCAAATGACTGAGGTAAGGAGACACTGAGGTGGGGAAAGTTCCCTAATAGTCCAGGGTGAGATAAAGTAGGCCTGCATGGTTGAATAGTTGATAAATACTGTACTGAAGGAAGTAGAAAGGGATACATGTTAGAAGCACATCATGAAGAAGCAGACCTGGTGACTAGGGAAGGACTTCCCTAACTGAACCAGTCTGGGGACCCCAAGGTGATCAAGACTGTTTTCTATTTCCATGAATGCTGCCTAACTGCCCTTATGGAAAAGTACAACTTCTGTGATGCTATGTCACAGAAACTTCCTTACCACTGTCTACATGGCCACAGTAAGTATATGCCTGTTTGGGGAACCATTAAGTTTCTAGTCTTTCACACTGTTGTTTCCTAAGTCCCTGGTGTTGCTCTGAAACTCTTCCAACCAAACTATATCCAAAGCTGCTATGGCAGAGAAACCACAGAGCTAAACATTTTCAATTAGTGAATAAGTTTGTATTGAGTCCCTATTATGTAATCCCTCAAAGATCACTGCAAAATCCACTTGTCCCCCATGACCACAACTGCTAAACCCATCACTTCATTTTCCTTTGCTCTTTTCTAAAGTCAGTTTGCCGTAAAGTATAATCATATACTACTTATAGGTTATCATGCAAACAAAATACTGTGCTTTATGAAGTGGATCAGCACATAATTGCTGAAGGAAAAAAAGTGCTACTGACATTAATACAGAGGTAGATGGGTATATTATTGCAATATAATTAGAATGCTGTAATGTTATCCAAAGAAAAAAAGTTTTGTCAGCTGTACATGATTATTTCTTTACAAGAGAGACATCTAGTGGCTGACTTCTAAAACAGGATTGGAGCTCAATTATTAATTCACACTGTTGTTAAATAATGGGCACAATTCTATCTTCATACTGTAAGTCCAAGAGATACCCACAGATAGACAACTAAAGAACCCTGAGGCAAAAGGGACTTAAAAATTCAGTTGTAAACTGACAGTTGTAAAGGAATGGTAAGTAGGACTGAGTTGCTTAGAGGCAATGTGTAGACAAACTGAGGGGGAAAGGAAGGTCAAAAGTTGGGTCCCTTTCTGGGAAATGGGTGGTTAGTCCACACAAAAGAGCCCAAGCCTGGAATTTACCTAAAAATGCTCTTGGGGAAGGGGCTTCTCAGTCCAATTCTTTTTTCCAGTTGGTAAGTCAAAATGCATTCCTGACCTCACTGCTGAATCCACAGACCCAAATAGAAATAAAATAAAACTTCAAGGAGGGACTCATGTGACCAAATGAGACATGCTACTTAATCCAGGTACAACCAATACATCTCTAGGTTTGATATCCAGGGCTTCCTGTAGCAAAACACTAAAACGCTACTGAAAAAGAGTGGCAACTGTGGATAAAAATGTGTATTTTTTATATGATAGTACCAGAATACTTTTCAGAGATTCGATTTACAACTCAAAATGTATAATGGTCCTGCCCACATCTATCAATGCCTTTTAAAATTACTATTTAAAAAAATTCATTTATTCTCAAAATAAGCATTGCATGCCAATGGTCTAAAATTCAAAAGGTACAAAACAGCAAATTTCCATCCCTGTCCCCTTCTACCCAATTTCCTTCCCTTAAGATAACCACTGTTACCAATTTGTAACATTACTCTGTATTTCTGACAATCATGCCATATTTGTACATTCAGACCTGCTTCATTCTTTTTCCATTATAAATACATACCATAATTTGTGTAAATAGTCCACTAATGTATTATTTAGATTCATACTACTCTTCTGCTATTACAACCAACACTGCATTGAATATCCTTGTACATATTTCATTTTCCATTTCTATGATTATATCTAACAGATAAATTTCTAGAAGTAGAATTGCTATGTCTTCCTGATCCATCTCTTTTCCACTACTGACCTTACCTTTGTACTGGGGCCAGTGCTTATTTTAAACCATTAGGACATTTTAGAAAAGATAATCTGAAAACCTCAATAGCATATGTTAAGAAATCCCGGAGAAATAAAACACAGACGGAGTTCATCAGCAAGTAAGAGATATCTTCAGGAACCAAAAGGAAGCAGGAACTAAAGACTATGGTGGAATGCTGAAGTTAGATCTGCTTTGAAAGCCTTTGCCAATCCTGGTAACAGGTTTGTCAACAGCCACGGGGTGATAGAAGACAAGATCTTGGGCCCACATAAGCTAGAGACCTTAAACTGGAATCAGAGCATAAAACCAGCAAAAGGGTAAACCAGAAAAATCCTGCATACCTATCAAAGGAAGACAACTAGGAAACTTATTGACCTTAGTTTGGGCTCTAGGGAGAAAGGCAGAGGGAATAGAAAGATCTCAATTGAAAATGCAAAACTATTGTTTCCTCAAACTGGTTGGGGTTCAAATTATCCCTACTAGTACAGTCTGGGAAACTTAAGATGAAGAAATTAAAGAGGGTTCTGAATTGGTGCCATGGAGTATCTTGGCATAAGTAAATCCATACCACCTTCTGTCTCAACTTGAGTTCACGGCTACATTTTAGATAAACAACAAGGAAACCAATCACCATAATCAAAAGTCAGCAGAAACAGCAGACAGCAGTAACAGACTTCCAAGAACTTCTGACACTGGAATTATTTACACAGATAATAAATATTCTAAATTATTAAACAAAGGGGAACTTAAACATGAGAAAGGAATACAGTTCTATCTAAAAGACAAGACAGACTGCAAAAAGAAACAGAACTTCTAGAAATGAAAAATAAAACTGAAACAAACACTCAATGCATGAGCTAATAAGATTAGACATAGCTGAGGAGAATGACTTGGAATAAACTACCTGAATAAACTACCCCGAATGTAGCAAAGACAAATAAGAAATTAAAGTAATACCTTAGCATTTCCAGAACTGTCATATTCAGAAAGCACAAATCTCAAAGAAGATAAATAAACTTAAAAAACATCCCATGAGGGGCACCTGGGTGGCTCAGTTGGTTAAGTGTCTGACTCTTGATTTTGGCTCAGGTCATGATCCCAGGGTCATAGGATCACACCCCACACTGGGCTCTGCACTGACAGTGTGGAGCCTGCTTGGGATTCTGTCTCTCCCTCTCTGCCCATCCCCAGCAATTTCTCTCTCAAAATAAAATTAAAAAACAAATATACATTAAAAAATATAAAAAATAAAAAATCACATGAAGACCCATTTTGCAGTACTCCAAAGACCAAAGCGAAGATCTGCAAGTCAACTGAAAGGCAGGGGGGGTGCAGGGGGAGACTATATAAAAAAGTGTTCTCAACAGTGGCAAAAAAAAGAAGACAGTGGAATAACTGAATGGAAGTACTAAAATGTCAAGATATTTCATATTCAGCTAAACTATTATCAGGGTGAGCTACAGGATTCCATATATGGAATTTTAAATCAGGCAAAACTCACCTTCAAGGGAAAAAGTTAGAACAGGTTGTCTATGGAGAGGAGAGGAGCTAACAAGGGAAGACCTTGCTGGAGTGATGGTAATATTCTACATATCCATAGGAACCGTGTTATACAGATATAGGCATACCTCAGAAATAATCATGGGTTCAAGACTACCATAATAAAAGTAAATATTGCAACAAAGCCAGTTAAATGAATTTTTTGGTTTCCCAGTGCATAAAAAGTTATTTTTACACTATATGGTAATCTGTTAGTCTATTAAATGTGCAATAGCATTATGTCAAAAAAAACCTGTACATACCTTAATGTACAACTATTTTATTGCTAAAAAAAAAAAAAAAATGCTGCCCATCATCT
Organism: Panthera tigris; assembly: GCF_018350195.1. Taxonomy (NCBI): domain Eukaryota; kingdom Metazoa; phylum Chordata; class Mammalia; order Carnivora; family Felidae; genus Panthera; species Panthera tigris. The sequence continues at coordinate 71,626,839 of NC_056667.1, forward strand.
GAGCCTTCAGTGAGTCATAACCTTTATGCTGGGGTAGGGTCTTGCCTCAGTACTGATGGCTGCTGACTGATCAGGGTGGCAACTGCTGAAGATTGGGGTCACTGTGGCAATTTTTAAAATAAGACAGCAATTGGGGTGCCTGGGTGGCTCAGTTGGTTAAGCGTCTGACTTTGGCTCAGATCATGATCTCACAGCTTGTGGGTTTGAGCCCCACATATGGCTCTGTGCTGACAGCTCGGAGCCTGGAGCCTGCTTCCGATTCTATGTCTCCCTCTCTGCCCCTCTCACTCACACTCTCTCTCTCTCAAAAATTAACATTAAAAAAAAAAAATAAGACAACAACCAATGATTTCTCTGTAGCATGTGATGCTGTTTGATAGAACTTTACCCACAGAACTTCTTTCAAAACTGACGTCAATCCTCTTAAACCCTACTACTGCTTTATCAACTAAGTTTATATAACATTCTAAATCCTCTGTCATTTCAATCTTCACAGCATATATACCAGTAGTAGATTCCAGCTTAAGAAACCACTTTCTTTCCTCATTCATAGCAAGCGAACTCCTCATCCACAGTTTTATTGAGATTGTAGCCGTTCAGTTGCATTTTCAGGCTCCACTTTTTTTTTTTAATGTTTATTTATTTTTGAGAGACAGAACGTGAGCAGGGGAGGGGCAGAGAGAGAGGGAGACACAGAATCCGAAGCAGGCTCCAGGCTCTGAGCTGTCAGCACAGAGCCTGACGCGGGGCTTGAACTCATGAACTGTGAGATCATGACCTTAGCTGAAGTCAGACGCTTAACTGACTAAGCCACCCAGGCACCCCACTTCTAATTCACTTCAGGCTCCACTTCTAATTCTAGTTCTTTTGCTATTTCTACTACATCCGCAGTTACTGTCTCCACTGAAGTCCTGAACCCCTTAAAGTCATCCATGAGGGCCGGAATCAATTTCTTCCAAACTCCTGTGAATGTTGATATTCTGACTTTTCCCCATGAATCATAAATGTTTTTTAATGGCATCTAGAATGGTGAATCCTTTCCAGAAGGTTTTCAATGAACTCTGTCCAGATCCATCAGAGGAATCACTATATATGGTAGCTATAGACGTATGAAATGTATTTCTCAAATAGTAAGACTTGAAAATCGACATGACTCTCTGATCCTTGGGCTGCGGAATGGATGTTGTGTTAGCAGGCCTAAAAACAACATTCATCTTATTGTACATCTCCACCAGAGCTCTTGGGTGACCAGTTGCATTGTCAATGAGCAGCAATATTTCGAAAAAAATCTTTTTTTCTGAACAGCAGGTCTCAACAGTGGGTTTAAAATACTCCTTAAACCATATTGTAAACAGATATGCTGTTATCCAGGCTTTGTTCTTCCACTTACAGAGCATAAGCAGAGTAGATTTAGCATAATGCTAGAATTTTGGGAATGGTAAGTAAGCCTTGGCTTCAACTTAAACTCTCCAGCTGCACTAGTTCCTAATAAGATAGCCTGTGCCTGAAGCTTTGAAGCCAGCCATTGGTCTCCTCTCTAGCTATGGAAGTCTAGATGGCATTTTCTTCCAATATAATGCTGATTTGTCTACACTGAAAATCTGTTTAGTGTAATCACCTTTTTAAATTGTATTAGCTAGATCTTCTGGATAACTTACTACAGCTTCTACAACAGCACTTGCTACTTTACCTTGCACTTTTATGTTACAGGGAAACCTTCTGTCCTTAAATCTCACAAACCAACCTCTGCTAGCTTCAAAATTTTCTTCTGCAGCATCCTCACCTCTCTCAGCCTTTATAGAATTGAAAAGATTTAGAGCCTTGCTCTGGATTAGGGTTTGGCTTACAGAAATGTTGCTGGTTTATCTTCTATCCAGACCACTTTCTCCATATCAGCAATAGGTCATTTTGCTTTCTTAACCATTCATGTGTTCACTGTAACAGCATTTCTAATTTCCTTCAAGAACTTTTCCTTTGAGTTCAGAACTTGGCTGTTTGGCACAAGAGGCCTAGCTTTAGGTCCATCTTGGCTTTGACATGCTTTCTTCACTGAACTTAATCATTTCTAGCTTTTGACTTAAAGTGAGAGACAGGAGACTCTTTCTTTCACTTGAACACTTTAGGAGGTTACTGTAGGGTTACTGGTTGGCCTCATTTCAATATTGTTGTGTCTCAGGGAATAGGAATCCTGAAGAGTGGGAGAAAGACGGGGAGATGGCCAGTTGGTGGACCAGTCAGAACCTACACAACATTTATCAATTAAGTTCACTGTCACATGAGTGCAGTTTATGGCACCCCAAAACCAACTACAATAGAAACATCAAAGATCACTAATCACAAAGGTCACCATGACAAACATAATAATGAAAAAGTCTGAAATACTGTGACAATTACCAAAATGTGACACCGATATGAAACAAGCAAATGCTGTTGGAAAAATGGCACAAGTAGACTTGCTTGATGTAGGGTTGCCACAGACCTTCAATTTGTAAATAACACAGTATCTGCAGAGCACAGTAAAGTGAATGAAATGCAACAAAAAAAGGTATGCCTATCTATGCATTTGTCAAAACTCAACACGTGTTTCTTAAGATCTGTGCATTTCACTGCATGCAAACTTTATATAAACAGGACAAGTGAGGTTCCTATCTTTCAGAGAATTGTTTAAACTTTTTTTTTCACTGAACATATCATGGATATCATTCCATGACAATATTTCTACAATTAATTTGTTTTTGTTTAACGGTTACCTAGAATTCTATCTTGTGAAGAGACTATCAGTTTGACTCAATCCATACTGATGAACACTTGAGGTTGTTGCCAGTTTTTACACTATTAAAAACAGTGATGCAACAGATATACATGTATCTCTATAAACTGTACTGATACATCTGTAGGCTAACTTCCTTGAGTAGGCATATATAACATTTTGAAAAATACTACCAAATTGCCTTCTAAAATGACCACTAAAGTATATTCTCAGCAACAGTGGAACAGCAAATTGGTCTGGCTAACCCATACTTTCATTATATTAGATATTATCAATAAATACTTATGTGCCACATATTATATATGGCATATATATGCATATATGTAGCATATATTACGGCATATATGTATTATATATATACATATCTTTCTATGACACATGTAAATATGTATCTTTCCATGACCACCTATTCTTATCCTTTGCCCCTGTTCCTAATTAGGTACCAATCTTTTTTTTATTAATGCATAAACACTCTTTGTCATACATGTTAAAGTTTTTTTTTTGTCCTGTTGGTCTTTTGAGTTTACTGTGGTCTTTTTTAACCACACAATTTTTTAAAATTTTTATGCAAATTTAGTTATTTTTTTTCCTTTATGGCTTTGGGTTAAGTATTTCCTCTCTTTAAGATTATGAAAATATACTAGTATTTTTTATTTCAAGTTTAGGATTTTGATCCACCTGAAATTCTAGTTAAAAATCCGGCTTTCCTCTGACAAATGGCAAGCTGACTGACTCAACCCCACTTATTAATTATCTTTATTAATTTGAAATGCTACCTTCATCAGATGCTAGAGTACCAAACAGCCTTATATCTAGTTTCTATAATTTAAGCTAACTATAGATTTCTTTGTCAACATTAAAAAATTACTAGAACTTCATAAAGTTCGATGAGTCCAGCCTTATTACTCTTTTTCATATTTTTCCTGGTGCTTCTTCCATGTTTATTTTTCAAAATTAACATAAGTCATATTATTATAAACTCTTTCCTTCTTCTCAAAAAAAATCACAAATCAAAACCAAACAAAATTAGTATTTTCATTAGGATCACATCAGATATAAAAATCATTCATTTAAGAAATGTTATTTATATAATACCAAGTCTCCTAAGGATAGGTACCTTTTTCCATTTGTTCCAATCTTTTAAGTCACTCAGTACAGTTTAGGTTTTCTTCATATAAATCTTTCATATTTCTTCCAACAGTAATTGATTAGCAATGAGTGAAAGTGAACATAAGTTTATAATGCCCCACAAAGAGAGGAGGTAAACAAGTTAGCTCTGAAAGAGTCACTATTTTATTTATTTATTTTATTTTTTAGTTTTTATTTTTGAAAGAGAGAGAGAGAGAGAGAGACTGAGTGCAAGAGGGGGAGGGGCAAAGAGAGAGGGAGACACAGAATCTGAAGCAGGCTCCAGTCTCTGAGCTGTCAGCACAGAGCCCGACGCAGGGCTCAAACTCATAAACCATGAGATCATGACCTGAGCTGAAGTTGGACGCTTAACCGACTGAGCCACCCAGGCGCCCCTGAAAGAGTCACTATTTTAAAGAAGTGGTCTGGGATCTGCTCCAGAGAAAGCAGGTGAGTCTTCTACTGGACACATTTCCTTATTAACCTCTTCTATTTTTTAAGAGAGAACATCAATCTTGCTTTAGCCTAACTTATTCCTTTTTTTTAAATTAATGTTTATTTATTATTTTGAGAGAGATAGAGAGAGGGAGTGTGTGTGCATGTGCATGGGGTAGGGGCAGAGATAGAGGGAGAGAGAGAGAATCCCAAGCAGACTCCATGCTGTCAGCAGAGCCTGACACAGGGCTTGATCTCACTAACTGTGAGATCATGACCTGAGCCGAAGTCAAGTCAGAAGCGTAATCAACTGAGCCACTCAGGTGCCCCTCAACTTATTCTTAACATAAGCATCCCTTAACTTTTCTTTATTCATTGAAGCTACCTATTATGACATTCCTGTAAATTCACCAGTCCTCTAAAATTCATCACTATTAAATACATTTTTGACCTCACAGATTGGTTAGTGTTATATTCCACCTTTGACTATAACATGAAAATTACATTTCCTATTCTTATAAAAATTTGCACATCACACAATTTTGCATATGAGACTTAGGAGATTCATACTGGTCGAATACTGGTCAAATACTCCTACCATAAAGGATACTTGGGTTTGCAATGAACCTATGCTTCTAAGGTACCTATTACACTTGCTATATAACCTACTGATAGTTCTACAGAGGTAACTCAGGCACAATTATAGAGCATTAGTCACACTTCACATGAGGGTATTTAGGTTTTTTAAGCTTTGTATTTTGAAATAATTTCAGACTTCACAGAAAAGTTACAAAAACACCACAAAGAATTCTTCACTCTGTTCAGAAATTAACATTGGAATGTTTAATTTTAAACAAGTTCCATTTGAGTTTTTTATTAAACTGTAACTCAAGCTGCTTAAATAAGCAAATGGGCAATTTAATACTTTAGGAGTTATAATAGTCCTCTTAGTATACAGGACTGAAATCTCATGTGACCAGTAACAAAGTCCCCAAATATTTGAAATTTAAAGATTTTTTTCCTTAACTCCTTAGCCAGCAAAACCTGCCTGAGCCAGTTCACAATCATTTACCCATTGTAATGTAAATATTTGCACGTTTCACTGTAGACATAGTATTGTTTATGTAATACTGCCCCAGACCTCCTAGAAGTGAATATAGTAAATTTACCATATCCCCAAGGGTTTCAGGTAAGAGAAGCAGTGCTAGGTACTACTTTAGTTATCATTTCATTTAATCCATTCAATGCAGTAAATTCAATCTTGCCCAAGGTCACGTACTGTGTACTAAATGGTAGCGGCAATGTTCAAATTTAGGTTTCTCGGAGTCAAAGCATTAATCACTTCTGAAAGTTGAAAAAGAGTACTGAAAATGAGTCTCTTAAAAACAGACTACTGGGGCATGGAAAGTGAAAATAAATCCTTTGAAAAGATGTAGTACCCCCTCCTTCCAGCAAGTCAAATTTTACACTTGAACTCAGATATCACTCTGAAACATGTAGTCAAATGTTTCATCTCAGTAGCAATTAAATAAAAGGAAATTTTGGGGCGCCAGGGTGGCTCAGTCGGTTAAGCGTCTGTCTTCAGCTCAGGTCATGATCTCGCGGTTCGTGAGTTCAAGCCCCGCATTGGGCTCTGTGCTGACAGCTCAGAGCCTGGAGCCTGTTTCAGATTCTGTGTCTCCCTCTCTCTCTCTGACCCTCCCCCATTCATGCTCTGTCTCTGTCTCAAAAATAAATGTTAAAAAAAAAAATTTTTTTTTAAATAAAAGGAATTTTTAAAAAATGTCATTTGAATCAAATTAGCAATATTTTTTTAAGAGAGAACTCAGTGATAGCAAGATGTTTAAATAGGTATTCTCATATATCACAAATGGAACTGAAAACTGGTTTAGTCCCAGTTTAGTATTACTACTAGTCACATTTTCAGATGAGAAACTAAGACAAAAAAGTTAGGTGGTTTAGCTTAATATCACATAGCTAGGAGAAGGCTAATCATAAATAGGAACCTAGGTAGCTCAGGTCCAATTTGTGCTCTTAACCACTCCATTTTCCTATCTCTATACTATACAGAATTTTTTTACAACTATTTAAAACGAATCAAGATGACTGTAAGACCAAATTAAAGGATAAACAGACTGGTGAAAATATTCCCTATGAGAGTAAGATGAGCTATAAAAAAGCACATCTTAAAAGAGAAAATTCAAGAGCTCAGTCTTTCCAATAATCAGATATGCAAGAAAAATTTACATTCAGTTAAAGTGCAAGTATAACTACAATAGGCATTCTCATATACTTTTCTGATGAAGATACAAAGCAGTACTTTTTTGGGGAGGGTAATTTGAAGTCTCTCTCAAAAATTTTATTTTTTAATGCTTATTTTTGAGAGAAGAGCGCACACGCAAGTAGGAAAGGGGTAGAAAGAGAGGGAAACAGAGGGTCCGATGTGGGCTCTGTGCTGACAGCAGAGAGCCCAATGTGGGGCTTGAACTCACAATCCATGAAATCATAACTGGAGCCAATGTCAGACCCTTACCAACTAGCCCCAGGCACCCCTCTCAAAATTTTAAATGCATGCAGTCTTTGATCCAGCAATTCTACTTCTAGGGATTGATTGCAAAGAAAAAGTCATGTAAGCACACAAAGCCATTTCTTCAAGGAAGAATTGTTTAATGTAATGTTTATTATGGCATTTCTAATAATTAAAAACCAGAAATAAGCTAAATGTTCATGAATATGGTAATAATTAAATAAATATGGTAGTCATAACTAGAATACACTACTTAGAAATATGGCAGATTTGCATTAACAAATGCAGCTGCAGAAAAAAGTATCCTTTTATTCATAAAAATATTAATAATTTTGAACTTGAAAAGAGCCATGTAACTTTGCATACTCTTATGTATTTAATGTTGTATTTTACTAATGGAAAAAGAAGAAAACATGATTAGAAGAAACATGAAATGTTATCAGTGGTCATATCCACATAGTAGAATTTATAGGTGCTATTTTTCCATTACAGTTTTTTTTATGATGAAGATGTATTAGTTTTACAATTGCTACATACACTCATTTCTTCCTACACTCCAGTTAGTGGCTAGGTAAATTAATACACTAAAGGTCACAACTTTACACAACAGCTACCATCAGCTCCATTTTACATGTGTGAAAACAGCAAAGAAATTGAATCTAAAGGGGAACCCTCTTGTACTGTTAGTGGGAAGGCAAACTGGTGCAGTCACTCTAGAAAACAGCATGGGGGGGGTTCCTCAAAAAATTAAAAATAGAATTACCCTACCACCTAGCAATAGCACTAGTAGGAATTTATCCAAAGGATACAGGAGTGCTGATTTGTAGAGACACATGTACCCCAATGTTTACAGCAATGCTATCAACAATAGCCAAACTATGGAAAGAGCCCAAATGTCTATCAACTGATGAATGGATAAAGGTGTGGTGTGATTCCACACTCAATGAAATACTACTCTGTGATGAAAAAGAATGAAATCTTGCCATTTACAACAACATAGATGGGACTGGAGGGTATTATGCTAAGTGAAATAAATCAGTCAGAAAAAGACAGGTATCATATGTTGTCACTCATATGTGGAATTTGAGAAACTTAACAGAAGACCATAGAGGAAGGGAAGGAAAAAATAAGAGAGAGGGAGGCAAACCATAAGAGACTCTTAAATACAGAGAACAAACTGAGGGTTGATAGGGTGTGAGGGGTTGAGGAGGCAGGGAAAATGGGTGATGGGCACTGAGGAGGGCACTTGTTGGGATAAGCACTGGGTGTTGTAGTAAGTGATGAACCACAAAATCTACTCCTGAAGCCAAGACTATTCTGTATACACTGTATGTTAGCTAACTTGACAGTAAATTATTTAAAAAAATTTTTTAATAATATTAAAAAAATAATAAAGCCTGTTATGAAGTATGTTGCTAATGTCCCCATGGGAAAACACTAAAAAATTTAAGGAAAACCAACCCCAGACAATTGCAAATTCACCAGCAAAAGGCATTAATGCAGAAAGAGTCCAATTTGCCACTTCACAGATCTGAGGTGTAACAAAATAACTGAGTATAAATTTGGATTCTAAATCTAAGAGACATACTGAATGTTTATTTTTGGAAGGGGAAAAAAAAAAAATCTCTAACATACATTCTTGTATTTATAGAGACCCCCAAATTTTACATTTGAGGGTACATGCTTTTTAGTGCTGAGAACTAAGCTCTCATAACAATCAGTCTGAATGGTTTCCTTCATAACACAGGAATATATTTTATATTTGAGAAGACATAAACCAGTTACCTTAAATTACAAACAAATTATGTCAATTTCTAAATATGTCAGCTTGAAAATGCACAGTGGAATCATCTCATATTTGATAAATGCAAAACATTACTTTATTTCTGGAAAGCTACCCAGGAAAAAGCAAAATCACTTTTTATAAATATTCCTCTTGAAACATAAAAAAATAAATGGGTAACACCATCTCCTAATATAACATTTTTTTGAAAAGGTGGAAATTCTATTAGAGTAATGATAATTCTGATGGTTTTGCCTTTTCAATTTATGAAGTGGTAAAACTGGAAGGGAACCTTAGGGTTTACCTAGTACAACCCCCACATCATGCAGATGTGGCCCAGAGAATTTAACTGCAAGTTACTAAGTTGCAGTTACTAAGTTACTAAGAGGCTAAGGAAGGAGGAACTCACTCAGGAATTTTTTTACTCTAAATCCAGAAGGTGGACATTTGAAAAGTATTATCTAATAATTTAGTGGGCTACTTGATATATTTTGGGATCCTGTTCCCCTCTGTACTAATGGGACCTTTCAGACCTAACACTCTCAGAAAGCAGCAGGTTAATCTCTATTGTATCCTCTATACTTCAGATTTACTACAGAGTAAGTTTTCCAAGCCTCTCTCTTCCTCAGCATTGGCTTTCAAGTGAAATCGTATTTCCCTAAGTAGAAAGGATTATAAATGCCAAACTGCTTGGGTCAAAATTGTGCAGGGTCCTGCTTTGATTCATCATTTTGCCCCTGAAACCTTCCATGGTATCTTAGGTCTCAGATACACACATACACACACATACACATAAACTGTAAGCTCAAATTTTTATTATTCACATGACATAAAATTAGTTAAAATTTCTAAATGCTTATTTTCAATTTGTGCAATCATCTTGCCACAGACCAGTAACAAAAAGCTCACAGACTACACTTTGGGCAGCAATGCTCTATATCAAACCAAACCTTCAAAGATGTTCCTGATCAAATTAGAATACCCAATATACTAAGAATGAAGTTAGAAACTTACTTCTTATCAAAAAATGTTGAATTTTCTTTCCTCTTTGTGAATCCATTGGGTAGAAGCTTTAAATTAATACCTTGTTTTCTAGCACGATTTTTCATAAAATACATCTAACAACCAAAAATAAATAAATAGAAAAATTAATTTTAAAATGCCTTAAATTTCAACAGTGAATAAAACAGTGTTCAAAATATAATAATTAACATTTATTGAGTACTTATGTTTCACAAACTGTGCTGAACATTAGTATCTCATTTAATCCTCACAATACTTTGAGACTGGTACCTACTACCCTCAATTTAGGAAGGAAAGTTAATGAGATGCCAACATTATACACCTATTTCTGAGAGTGAGAGCCTGTAATAAAACCCAGATATAGCCAATTCTGGAGGCTGTCTTGTTAATCATATGCTCTGTAAGCCAAAAGAAGGATTTAATGAGATGTTTAAAAACATTTGGTAATTCATAGGGGCTACTTGTACAGTTCCTTTTCTTTTACTGAACTTTTTTCTTGATGTTTATTTTTAGAAAAAGAGCGCATGCACACTTGCACAAATGGGGGAGGGGCAGAGAGAGAGAAAGAATCCCAAGCAGGCTCCAAGCTCAACACAGAGCCTGTTGCAGGGCTTGATCTCACGATTGCAAGATCACGACCTGAGCCGGTATCAAGAGTCAGATGCTTAACCAACTGAGTTACCCATGTACCCCTTTCTGAGGTTTTATACCATACTTGGCTGTATACAACTATACAGGTAGTTCACTCATGGGAGGAACCAAGGCATTGCCTACTTACAAGGCTTAACTTAATGTAGCTACTACTGTAGGCTATACAAAATGGGACATGTGAATATTCTGGCTCTGACATGTTTTACTCCACTACCCGTCTGGGTTGGCTGAGCAGAACTAGGCAATACCAGAAAGTAGTGAAGGAAGTAATATCATCAAGTTTTCTTCCTTGAACACTCAAATGGCAAAGTATAAGTGCAAGTTTTTGGTTTTGCAACGCTAAGAGTTAGAGAATTAAATCATAAGCCAAGGGAAAGGAAGAATCAGCTATCACTTGTTAAAAAGAGAAATAATTTAAGAAATTACATGCAAGTTTATAACTTATAGGGCTTTGGTTTCAGTAATGGTGACAATTATAAGGACCAATTCTCCCACTGAAAACATCTAAGAATATCAGAGAATGGGGGAAAGACACATATGTAATAAAATACATTTCAAAATCACCGTAAAAAACACTGGAGAGCTAACAAGAAAACAAGAAAATACATGCCAATATTTAACAAGAAGTGAAAACCAGGACAGGTAAGCAAAGCAGTAATAAGAAGTGGGCTGAAAATTCTCCAGATTTTTTTTTTTTGGCAAATTTTGCAAATTCTGGCAAATACAGGCTTTTCCTTTCAACAGCTTTCTCAGTAAGAGGGTAGGAGTTATGACTCTAATCTTTTAGGAACCCCTCATGAAATGAGGCTGAGTCACAGAATATGCCTAATTAATATTCAGGTAAGGGTGAACCAGAAATAAACCCTACCCCCAGAGCATGCTAGGAAATTTATATCAGAATGACTGGAACAGTGGAGGGTGCAGGGGGTGAGGAAAAACAATTCATCAGAAGCTGTGGTCATGGGCCAGTTCTTGCTCAGGTCTGAAATGATTTGCTTTGCTTGTGTGGTCAAGGGAATCTTAAACTTTCAACTTGATTTAGGATAGGCCCAGATTTGCAATATTCCCAGGTACCTGGCAGAATAAAAGGCCTGTGTCCTACTCTTGAAAAAAGTTCTCACAAATCATTTAAGAAAAAAAAGTAGCACTCAATAAAAAATAAGCAAGCATAAGGAATACAAGAAAACAAAGGTTAGCGAGCAGGGACCAAAAGAGAAAAAAAGAGGCAGCTGAGAATTCTCCATGTATTCAGACACTAAAAGAATCATACAGATTGTAGAACAGTTATGCAAAATTAAAAAAAAAAAAAAAGAACAGCTTGAAAATACTTGCAGTGAAGAGAAACTATAAAAACTGACTCAGCAAATTTTCATAAGAACTAACTAAAACTAGAACATATCCAGAATACACTACAGAGAAAAAAAGATAAAAAATCAATTAAGTTAAAGGATAGGTAGGAAGAAGATTTAACTTACATTTATGATAGTTTTAGAAGACAGAAGGAATAAGAAATGGGCTGAAAATTTCCCAGAACTGATCAAAGATACAACACAGATTCAAGAAATCTAACAATTCTCAAATAAGATAAAGAAAAAGAAAACATGCATGTTCATATTATAGTACAAATAACAGAAAACATAAAAAAATGCATCCAGAGTAAAAAAGATTTCAAAGGCAATTAAAAACAACAGATGACTTTGCAACAATAACAATGGAAGCCCTAAGACAGTGGAACAATAATTCTAAACCCAGAATTCTATAGAGAAAAATCATTTTAGAGTGAAGAATGGGAAATAAATAAAAATTCAAAAAATCTACAAAGTAACCCAAGTGGTGGTAACCAGCAAACTGTCTCTAAAGGATATTCTAAAGGATGTACCTGAGGCAGAAAAAAAGTGATCTCTAAGGGTCTAAGGTGATGACAGAAGGAATAAAGGGTCTAAGATGATGTCAGAAGAAATAAAGAGCAAAGAAAGTGGGAAATATAAAGATAAACCCAAATAAACACTGGCTGAATAAAACAGTAACTACTGTATGGAGATTTTTTTTTTAAAGTCAATTTAAAGAACTGAAACAGGAAGAAAAGTCAGTATAGGGTTAAATGGAATTTAAGTTAACTGCTGATAAACTTATATTTGCCTGCTACTTATCTTTATAAATACATTTTGTTGGAATGTAGCCCCCACCCATTTGTTTAAATATTGTTTATGACTGCTTTTTTGCTACACAATGGCAGAGCTGAGTAGTTGTGACAGAAACCATATTGGCCTGGAAGAAATATTTACTATTTGACCCTTTAGAGAAAAAGTTTGCCAACTCTTGTTTTAAGGTCTTTTGCATTGTCTAGGCATTTGGTTCAGGTACTGCTTAACTTCAGATATTGGCAAATTAAGCATGCATATTGTAATGTATAGCTTAACCAACGAAAGGATAGAAAAAGGGTATATATCTAAACTGATATATAAACATATCTAAACTGATAAACTTATATCTAAACTGATAAAAGAGAAAAATTCAAATGATTAAAAAAAACAAAATCAGCCCAAAAGACAAGAAAAAGAAAAAAAAAAACTGGGACAAATAGCAAAACTAAGGTGACACACTTAAAGTCAAATATACAGGTAATTTTATTAAAATGTAAATGAGGTTAATGATTCAGTTAAAAGTTACAGATTGTCAGATGGGAGAAAAACTGGAAACCAACTATGTCCAGAACATAAGGACACAGAAAGGCCTTAAGTAAGGAAAAAAATAGCCCACACAAAAACCAACCAAAGAACTGATACAGCTTTGTAAATGTTAGTCAAAGTACAAAAAAAGCTAGAGACAGAGAGGGTTACCTCATAATGCCAAAGGTTAAATACACCAAGAAGTATTTCGTGAGGTATGCATTTAATAATTTAGCCTTAAAACACACAAAGCAAAACAAACTGAATCACAAGGTAAACTCACAGATCTGTTTGATTTTATCTATTGAGAAATGTTAACATACTTCTCTTTAAAAATTATAGACAAAACAGACCGAAAAATAAAAGTAACATTATAAACAATTTGAACATAATTAATAAATCTGACCTAAAAAGTATATATAGAGTACTATATTCAGCAATTGCAGAATTTTTTTTTAACGTTTATTTATTTTGAGAGAGAGAGAGCGAGCGTGCACATGCACATGCATACAGGGGAAGGAAGGAGAGGGAGAGACAATCCCAAGCAGGCTCGACACTCAGCACGGAGTCCAACACAGGGCTTGATTCCACGACCTGGGTATCATGACCTGAGCCTAAGTCAGGAGCTGGATACTCAACTGACTCAGCCATCCAGGTGCCCCGGAATATATTTTTTTCAAGCAGAGAACATTAAAACTTTGACCATATGCTGGGCCATAAACACAAGTCCTGATGGATTTGATTTGATTTGATTTCCTAAATGTTATATTTATTTTTGAGAGAGAGGGAGAGAGAGCTGTCAGAACAGAGCCCGATGTGGGACTCAAACTCACGAACCATGAGATCATGACCTGAGCTGAAGTTGGATGCTCAACCTATTGAGCCACCCAGGTGCCCCATGTCCTGATGCATTTTAAAGGAATGAACTTAAAAAAGTATGTTCTCTGATCATAATGCAATTAAGCTAACATAAAAAAGATATAACAAAAGTTAAGAGGACATATTAACAAAATAGAAAAAAACGTAATAGCAACTGATCTAGGAAAAAAAAGACATAAATAACCATATTACAAAAGAAATTACTATAACTCCTATAGACATGTAAAGGAGAAGGTTTATGAAGAACCTTATGCCAATAAATTTGAAAATTTAGGTCAAATGAACAAATTCTTAGAAAAATGTAATCTATTAATACTAACTCAAGAAGACACAGAAAACCTACACACGGTCCCACAAATAGTAAAGAATATACCTCAGTGGCCCAAACTCTAAGCCCATACTGGTTCCTTAATAAATTTTACCAAACTCCCAAGGAAGAAGTAATTACAATATTAGTGAATGCATCCAAGAATAAAATGGGAACATTCCCAAATAATTTTCTGAAACTAGAATCATACTGATACAGAAACTTGGGAATACCAAAATGGAAAATGAGAGGTCAATCTCACTAATGCACAGAAATACAAAATGAATGCATGGATAAGGTATATATACATGTATAATACAAATGAATTCTGCAAAGTATAAAAAGCTTGATATGATAATGACACACCATGCAAGTTTAGCTTAAAATAGAAAATCAATTAAAATATTATTCGTTATTATTAGAAAATTATAGATTAAAAGAACACAAATGAAATAATCAAATACAGAAAAAGTATTTGATAAAATGTAACTACCATTCATGATAAAATCTGATAACAAACTAGGACTAGAATTTCCATAATCTAGTCATCAAATTATTTCTAGAAAAAATTTAAGAGCAAACGTTATGGTGCAATTGTGAAAGTTTCCCCTCTATGATCAGGAGTTGCAAAACAGTATGTACAGAAGAGGTAACATAGCAGGCCTGAGACGGTTATCTTTAGGCTAGTGTGTGGGAATTTGAATGACTGGTAAATGGTTCCCTAAACTAACATAAAACTTTTCCTAAAATAGTAAGTATGGTTCACTGTGCCTGAATTGTCTGTAAAACAATATGGTTTGATTTCCTTTTCTTCTGGGAGTCTGGAATTTGGCACTCGCTAGGCAGAGGGTGCTTATGTGACCAGCCCCCATAAAAACCTTGGGCAGTGAATCTCTGATGAGCTTGCCTAGTAGATACTACTTCACATGTGTTATCACAACTCATTGACAAAGGGATTAACTGCATACTGTGTGGACTTGGGGCTTAAAACATAAATATCTACTACCAACATCAGTACTTGACACTGAATGGGAAGTCCTAACATAAGGCAGTAAGACAAGAGAAAGAGAAGAATAAGGACAGAAAGATAAAAAGAAATTGTGATGAAATGTTTAATAAATGTATTAACTTCACAAATGTATATAATTGAAAAATCTCAAGGTGTCTATTGATAAGGCACTGGGATAAATTTTAGTGCTATAAAACATAGATTATAATAACACAAAAAAAAAAACAACAAAAATCTCATTCTTAAATACCAGCAAAGAGATAAACAAAAAAAGAAAATGCTATTTAAAAAAGCATGAAAAGGGGCGCCTGGGTGGCACAGTCGGTTAAGCGTCCGACTTCAGCCAGGTCACGATCTCGCGGTCCGTGAGTTCGAGCCCCGCGTCAGGCTCTGGGCTGATGGCTCAGAGCCTGTTTCCGATTCTGTGTCTCCGTCTCTCTCTGACCCTCCCCCGTTCATGCTCTGTCTCTCTCTGTCCCAAAAATAAATAAAAAAAAAAAAATGTTAAAAAAAAAATAAATAAATAAAATAAAATAAAATAAAAAAAATAAAAAAGCATGAAAAAATAAAGTGCCTAGGAATAAATCTAACAAAAAATGTGTAAGATCTCCACTGAGAAAATTAGAGAGATACTAAAGCTATTAAGTAAATGCAGATACAACACAGTGAAGGATTTCAAGATTTAATACTGTAAAGAAGTCCAATTACCCAAGTTACTCTATAAAATAAATGCAAACCCTATCAAAATTCCCAGGAGAATTTAGGGGACTGTAGAGTCAACAGGCTGATTCTTCACATTTTTATAGAATTACTAACAGCCATACCCATACTAAAGTATAGCCATACTCTAAAAAATGAACAAAGTCATAGGAAATACTCTATGAGATAATTAGTTGCAGTAAAAAACTACAATTAAGAGGGGTGCCTGGGTGGCCCAGTCGGTTAAGCCTCCGACTCCTGATTTCAGATCAGGTCACGATCTCACGGTTTGTGAGATCGAGCCCCATGCTGGGCCCTGTGCTAACAGCAAGGAGCCTGCATGGGGTTCTCTCTCCTGCTTTCTCTCTGCCCTTCCCCTGCTTGCTCTTGCCATCTTTCTCTCTCTCTCTCAAAATAAATAAACATTAAAAAAAAAAAAAACCTACAAATAAAGGAGTGTAGTATTGGTGTATATAGATAAGTAGACCAACAGAATAGAATAGATAGGTCAGAAACTGCCGCAAGCATGTATGGATGTGTGATATATGACAAAGGAGGTCCTATAGAGCAGTAGGGAAAGGATGAATTTTTCAATAAATGGTGCTAAGAAAGTGGATTATCCATATGGAAAATTAAATGGGACCTCCACATGATACACAAAAATTAATTTCAGGTAGTTTACAGTCATAAATGCAAGATGCAATGCTTTACATAAAGCTTTTAGAAAATAATTATGGAAGAAGAGATTCATAAATTCAAAGTATAAAAGAGTTTCTTTATAAATACATAAAACTACTAACAATAAAGGAAATGTACAATAAATTTGACTATATTAAAAAATTAAGACCATCTATTCATCAAAGACACTATAGAGAGTGAAAAATAAGCCTGGGAATGGAAGAAAGTATTTATAACATATACAACCACCAACAGGCATCCAAGAAATACAAGGAATCTCTACAAACCAGTTAAGAAAAAGAAAGTTGACCATGAGCAAGAGACTTGAACAGGAATTCCACATGAGGAAATCCGAATGGCCAATAAAATATTTGAAAGATGCTCAATCTCATAAGGAATCAGAGAACTGCAAGTGAAAAACCCCAGTAAAATTACATAGCCATCAAATTTACAAAAATTTTAAAACCCTGACCATATCAAGTATTGGAGAGGATGTGACAACAGGTACGTACACCATTGGGAGTCTAAACTGGTATAACCACTTTGGAAAATGTTTTGGTTACATCCAGTAAAACTGAAGATATGCACACCCCACAATAAAACAATTTCACTCCCAGGCGTAAACCCTAGAAAAAACAGGTGTGCACATAACCCAAAATTCATTAACAAAAGTGTTCTCAGTTTTAAGGGTTTTTTTTTTTTTGTTATTACAGAAAACCCAGAGTCCATGAACAATAGAATGGATAAATAAATTGTAATATGGTCATAAACTAGAAAACTATTCATAAGAAAAAAATGGATCAGGGAATGGCACAAGGGAGTGGCAGGGCATTTTTGAAGTTGATAATGTTCTAATTCTAGACCTGGGTGGTAGTTAATGGATGTCCACTTTATGATTATTCATTGAACAGTGTATTCCTATTTTATCCTTTTTTTATATGTATGCAAGATTTCACGATAAAAACAAAAAATTTAAAGAGTAATTTATTTTTTAAGAGGAATTTTATGTTCTTTTTTTTAAAGTTCACTTATTTTGAGAGAATGTGTGCACACGCGCACACAAGCAGGGATGGACCAGAGAGAGGGAGAGAATCCCAAGCAGGCTCAACACTGCCTGTTAGGAGCCCGACATGGAGCTCAAACTCACCAACCATGAGATCATGACCTGAGCAGAAATCAAGAGTCAGACACTTAACCGACCAAGCCACCCAGGTGCTCCTAAGCAGAATTTTAATTATCCTTAATTAATCTTGAGAAAAAATGCTGATGAATGACAATTTTCCTTTCAGATATGTGAAATGTCAAGTCCGTATCAGTACAGTAATACCAATAAAATAAGGTGTTTTAAAAGCAATAAAATTCTGCAACTCCAATGTCAAAATGGCCTTTGAAAAAGGAACATAATTCCATGACATGATTCAATAACACTATTAAAGAATTTCTAGAATGGCAGTTGAAATATATTTCAAACATGTAAACTTTAATTCTGCATACTGCTGAAGGAATGAAAAAGGGATAAAAAGGTATGAAAATTAATTGTATTAAAACAACAAGTCCTGTTAGTTTTTCCTTCAAAATTAGAATCTAGTCACTTCCCCATAATTTAACAGTATTATGCAAGCCACCATCATTTCTCATCTCAACCACAGTGATAACTTTGTAACTGGACTCCCTGCTTTCAATCTTCCACTTTTGCCCACTAATGCTCATTTTTCAGACAGTAGCATGAATGCTCTTTGAAAAAGCAAACGTGCTCAAAACACTGTCATGGCTTCTATTTTCACTTAGACTGTATTAGGAGCCCTTACCAGTTTCTCTAACCTCATATTCAATATTCTCTCCCTCACTCAACTATGTTTCAGTCACCCTGTCCCCATTTTAATCATCAAATGTACCAACCTGCCCCCCTAAGCCAGTCTTTACTTATGCTTTTATCACTACCTGGATAGTCTTCCTCCAAAGGTTCACGTGGCTGCCTCTTTCTCATTATTCAGATCACTGCTTAAATGTCATCTCTTGAGAAGCTTCTCCTGACTCCTATATTGAAAATACTTTCACAATCTCCTCCCAACAAACACCATTTTCATTTTCTTTAATTTCCTGTGCTTTATCTTCCACAGGTATTTAACTCTGTCTGAAATTATAGCTGTGCCTCTCATCTGTCTCCCCACACTACAAGCTCCATGAGGGGAAGAACTTCGTTCTGGTCATAGATGTATCACTAGTAACTGCAATAGCTCTGGATCACCGTAGTCACTTAATACATTTATTAGGTTTAAAAATGAATCTAACTGAGTAAAAGGAATTGTAACTGTAAGGGATGAAAAGAAATACTTACATGTTTATTGCTTATTGGTCTTTTTAAGAAAGCATCTCTAGAAATGTGGTCTGCTGTTCTTGCCACATCTTCCAAAAATCGATAATCTAAAAATTTCAAAATAGAAAAATAAACAAATGACATACGCAATGGCCAGGAATCACCAATCTGCTGTGCATAAGATGACTTACCACTAAGCAGATTCATTTCAGTAAACTGTTGTATGGAAACATATGCAGTTTTATCTCGAACTCCATTACATGTCAGTTCTGCTTTGTGTTTCTTTACACAGGGCAAACTGAAGAGACAAAGAGGAGGTACTTTTATACTCTGAGGTAAGAAGGGTATAGAGAGAGGTAGTAAGGTAGGAAATTACATATATACCTGCAGGAATATCGCATACAACGTGGACATTTGTACTTTGCTTCTTCTGTACCACAAGTTTCACACCTACAAAAGCCCACAAGAAACTTAATATTAATTCTACTTATTTATTCATAAACTTTAAATGGTGAGTTACTCATCACAACCAATTTATAGACATGTAGTCAGTGAATAAAGTATATGCCAGGAACCGATAAAATACTTGACAGCTGTCTAACATCCTTAGAAAATTCTCCTCTAAGAAACGGTCTCCAAATAACATTTACAATGTTGTCAGTACTACGTAATTCAAGAAGACGTATTAAATTAAAAAAAAAATCATCTCACTTTTGACTTCTTTTTTCTACTGCAATCAGAGAATGGTATCATTCACTAACGTTTTAACTTGTAATTCCTGGCAATCTGCTAACAATTGTATGTGCACGCATTAATGAGAAGTCCAATCCATGAATTTAGATACTTAAAGGCACACACACCAGAAAAAGAATATAAGACCCAGTCAAATTTACAAAATGTCAGCTGCATCTTTTCTTCTCAACTCCACAGCCAACTTAG
The DNA here is from genome assembly GCF_018350195.1 of Panthera tigris. NCBI lineage: Eukaryota > Metazoa > Chordata > Mammalia > Carnivora > Felidae > Panthera > Panthera tigris. Next base: position 71,646,653 of record NC_056667.1, read on the forward strand.
AATAAGGATTAAAATAGCCTAGAAATACTATTAACCATCATCTATCTTTAATTGCTCTTCTAGGATCTTGGGATACTGAAAACCAAACTACAGTTATTTTTATTTGGCCCACTGTGTTCTAACAGTTAACAGTCCCAATTTTATTTCCTATGCTGTCACATGATCACACACTATAAGGAAATTAAATCAAAAGCAGTAAATATTCATAGAACCCATAAATTAGACAACTGAGAGACTTCAAGTGCATTTTTATCTAATTTTAACTTCACTTTTTCATTGTTAGTTTTATTGGACTTTTCCTTATCTCTATCATCTCTTTAAGAATAATAGTGTGTCAAGAGCATATTAAGTCAAACCAGAATCTGGCCCAAGGGTTTTCTGGTCCCCAGAATTTTCACTTCCTGATTTGACCACACTGTCCACTGGACACTAACAGCCTGAAGTATTTTCACTGTATTTGTTGTCATCTGACAAAACCCTGCCTTCCCAGTTCCCCCTTCCCTCCACCACCAACAGGCAGGCTTCAGGGACCAAAATTTGCATTTATTTTTCATTATTCTACATCTGGCTGCTAGATTTCCTTCAATCTAGACAACGGAGGACTCTACAGCATTTCCCCCAATGAATTTCTCCCTGTCCTACCTGGACATGGCCAGTTTCCGCTTGAAGCCCACTGGGGGATTTATGTGAGGTTCTTCTTTCATCTTTGTATCATCCATCACTTCTTCTTTTGGAAAATACTTCTCTTCTTTTACACACATTTCATCCACCATTTCCTCCTTTTTTATGTTCTGACCAACAAACACCTCCTCTTTTATCTCCATGGTAGCTTTCTTCTCTTCCTTCACATCTAGCCAGTCCATTACCTCTTCCTTCACCTTCACTTTCTCTTCCTTTACATCTGTTTCGTTCACCTTCTCTTCTTTTACCACAAAACTACTATCCATCTCTTGCTTCACTTCCAAAGTGCCTGGTTTCTCCTCTTTCACCTTAGGTCCATCCTCTACCTCCTGCTTTACCCATCGGCCATCCAGCATCCCTTCTTCCATTTCTGACCAGTCCGTAACTTCTTGCTTCACAACCGTTAGGTCCACTCGCATTTCCTCTACCCTTTTCCCAGTTCCTTCTCTATCCTCTGTCTTCCCCATTCCTGTCAATCCGTTCCCCGCCTCTACACGGCCGGCCTCCGTCTCGGCTGTGCCCCCGACTCTCTCCCTACCGGACTTGAGCCGTAGCCGCGACCCCTCCGCTCCACTCTGCAGACCTCCTCCCAACGTCTCTTCATTTTCAACAGCAATATTCATCAGCTCACGACCCTTGGCCTTTGCGGCCACTCTGTCCTTCAATGAGGCTTGTCCACGCCAAAAGGAATGAATTGAGAGCCGGAACACCGAAAACCACCCACGTGTGAGCCCGAAAGCCGCAAGCAGCAAACGCCGGCCTGGCGCTTCCGTCCGAATCGTCGTAAAGCAACGCTTCCGTGCCTTTCCACTTCACGACTCTTAGAGCCCTTTACGGCTCTGCGGCAGTCGGGCCAAGAGCCTCCGAGAGAATCCGAGTGAGGCCACGCCTCCCTCTTCTGAGGCGGGGCTTCGCCAAACCCATCCCCTGGGGGGAGGCAGCCTCCGCCCTCTTTCCCCGCCCCCCTCATCTGGGCGAGGCCGTACTTTTCCGTACAGAGCAGAGGTGCCAGGCGGAGAAGACCAGTGTAAAACCCTGACAGTTTTGGGATGGTAAGACCCACCCTGATCTGCATTAAGGATGAATCTTGTATGAAAATGGAAGAAATAGCTAATGCCACGCCTCTGCAAGCTTCATTCTTCACCTGTACTCTGGAGACGACTGCATTACAAATCTTAATATTATTGTGAAGATTAAATGGAATCATACGTGGAAATAAGCTAATAGTTACTGAAATAAACTCAACACATGGTGGCTAGTGTTACAGGGTATCCTGAGAGGTTTCAGATAGGAAAGAAGAAATTAACTTTTATTCTTTCAATTCTGTAACAGTGCACAACACAGCCAGTTTCCCATTCCCAGAATCCTACAGGATTTTCTCTTTAAGACTATCTAGATCTAGATCTATCTAGATCTAGATATCTCCCTATTTAAAGACTGGGCCAGAAGGTCAATCCCCAAGAACAGATCTAAAAAATACACACACACACACACACACACACACGCACAAAAACAGGGGTGCCTGGCTGGCACAGTCAGTGGAGCATGGGACCATTGATCTCAGGGTGGTAAATTCAAATCCCACATTGGGTGTAGAGATTCTTTAAAAATAAAATCTTAAAACAAAACCCACAGTTACTTTTCAGAATTATTATTATTACATACACTATTATGTATATTAGGAATCATCACATCATGTCTGCGAGGTGTTTTTCTCATTGTATAAGGGGACTTCATAGGAGATATAGTTTTCTTGCTGCATAAGGAGACTTCAAAGCAATGACTTCTCACCTGTAGGCTGCTTTGTATTACCTCCTCAATGCAGGGCATTTCGCTGTATTACTCATTGGCAAGTTGGTCAGGAAATGAGAATTTTGATTGGGTGAGCAGAGGAAGGGAGGGAGGGAGATAATTTTGAAACCTAGTTGGGGCACCAGGGATTAAGCAGTGCTGGAAATTGGGAAAGTTTAGTAAAATATTCTTGATGGGTAGTGAGAAAGAAGTTTCCAGAGGAATCATATGGATAGTCTCTTTCAGAGATACTTACAGGTGCTAGATGCCCATGGAGTCAAAGAAAGCCTGACTGGATTTTCAGACTAGATTACATATTTACACTGGGGAAAGCGGAAATGACAGGAAGAATCCCTGTGGTTTTTGCTAAAGATAAGATTTGTGAGATGGGAGCAACAAAAAGGAGTGTTGATCCTCAAGAAAATAAAACCATCTGGATTTCCATTTAAGAACACAAAGAAAGTTCTGGAACTACAGATTAGACACGAGACGCATAAAGACTTTGTAAGATTTTAAAACTTTTGTTCCTACATTTGTTCTTCTTATGATCTGTGTGTTTTTTTCACAGTCACTGGAGGAAAAATTGTTACGCAAGTAAGGCTCTTCAATAGCATCCCAGCTAATCAGTTACCTAAGTTAAACAATCAATGCTGTGGGACTGTAGTTTTAATGGAAATATCAGAGATTGTGGTGGTATTGTTGAACGGTAGTTTGAAGGAAAAGTGACACTTGGGTGGTCTTGAAGGCGAGAACTTTGGGTTGTTGGAGTATAGAGCATGGCATTGTATGCAAGGCTGGAGACAGGACAGGGACAGAGAAAGGGAGGCAGAAGTTATATGGAACTGTCACTGACTTCCTATCCAGTTCCTCAAACTCCTTTCCTTCCTTTTTCCACCTCACTGGAATAGTGGGACCAGCCCAGCTCCTTCACTTTAGGATTATATCTTCTTGCTGTACTATCACTTCTGTTTCCTGCCTCTGTGCCAGGCATCACCTTGCAGCTCCCCTAACCACTTCGGGAACTGGCCCTTTGCCAAAATCATAGTTGAGTTCATTTTAACAGCCAGAAGCCTGGGAGTGCTTTCTAGGAAAGCCTTTTAGCTGTGACTGAAGTGTCATGAAAAGGTATATATTAAGGATGGTTAAAATCATTTCAGTGGCCCAGCAGACACTTTGTGTAGTCAACTGTATGGCTGACTGCAGAAGGAGGATTAGAAGGGCCTTTCCTGACCCTTCAATGGACAAGAAAACAAAGAGTCAGAGAAATAAAATGATTTGCTCAAGATTATGTGGCTATTAGTGGCAGCACTGAAACAGAAAATTAACATTCTGGTCAGAGCCTAAGATAAAGGCCAGGAAGTGGAATTTCAGCTATGTCCACCCAAGAGGCAGGAACCAGAAAGACTGGAAGCCTGAGTTTTATTTTGTATGGCTATGTGTTGTGATGTGTTGCAGGTTGGGCATTTCAGAAACAAATGCTGATAGGAGTTATTAGGAATCAATACTGGTGAAAAGAAAGGAGAGCAAGCAGAATTGGCCAGAGGAAGCATTCAAATTGTGATACAGGTCTGACAAGGCTTGGTCAACTTGATGCGTAGCTCAGAGAAAACATCTCTCTTTAGAGCGGCCCACTTCAGGCAGAACTGCCTCATACTTTATATCTTGCCCCACTCAGTCATCTGATACAGTCTGCCCCGGAAAGGGCATGATCGTGGGCAAGAGGCCTCTCTGCAGCTAGAGCTGACAGCTGGACTGCACTCTGTCTGGGTGGCACATCTCCATGGCTACGAGGGTGTGAATGTGTGCCTCTGTGGCCACATGGCCTCTTGTCACTGAATTGGCTTCACTCTTCTTTCTTTGAAGGCACATTGTCTCTCTTCTCCATGTAACTTGCTAAAAAATACAGCCACTCCACAACTCCAAGATTTGTATATCCTCAGTGCATAAAATCATGGAGACTCTTGTCTAATTACAAATATCTGGGGGAAAAAATCTGAATGGATCAGCCAATTAAGGGAGGTAGGGGAAAGCACTGGGTTTAAATCTCCTTTGCCAGTAGCTATGTGACCATTCCAAGTCTCAGTGAATATATTTATGAAATAGAGATATTTATACTTATTTCACAGAGCTATTTTGAGAATTAAATGAGAAAGTGTATGTGCAAGAGCTTTGTAAACAGTAAAGCTGTTGTACAAATAAGAGTATTACTTTCTTCATCCTACTATTAATTTTGGAAGTCCTGCTGATGATAGGTTTGTTTAATTGTTTTCTCTTTCAGATCACGGAGGACAAAGTTGAGGTAATCAAATCCCTGGTTCTTGGCCTATTTTTCTCATGCGTGACAACCCTCTCCTTAATATTGTCACTATTTGTACATCCCTACTGTCATTACCCTGCCCCTCACTCTTATCTATTTGATATGGCTCCCTATATATACACATGTCTTTGTGAAATACATAGTATTGTTTTATCATATGCATCTTTTTAACAGCTTCTCTGAAGTATAATTCACATGAAATAAAATACACCTATTATAAACATACAATTCAATAATTTTAATTTTAAATTTTATAGTTGTGCAACCATCACCCAAATCCAGTTTTAGAGCATTTCCATGTACCCCCCTCAACCCCAAATTTCCTTTTTCCCATTTGCAGTGAATCCCTGTTCCCTTCTCCAGCCCCAGGCAACCATTGATGTACTTTCCCTCCCCATAGATTTGCCCTTCCTGGAAATTTCATATGAAATAATACAACATGTGGTCTTTTGAGCCTGGCCTCTTTGATTTTGCATACAGTTTTTGAGGTCCATCCGTGTTCTAGCATGTATCAGTATTTTATTCCTTTTTTAAAAATGTTTTACTGATTTTTGAGAGAGCACAAGTGGAGAAGGGCAGAGAGAGAAAGGGGGACAGAGGATCTGAAGTGGGCTCTGCCCTGACGGCAGCAAGCCTGATGTGGGGCTTGAACTCACAATCCATGAGATCATGACCTGAGCCAAAGTCAGACGCTCAACTGACTGAGCCACTCAGGTGCCCCACTAGTTTATTCCTTTTTATTGCTGAATAATATTCCATTGTATGGATATATCACATTTTGTTCATTCATCAATTGATGAGCATTTGGATTGTTTCTAGGTTTGGTATAATGAAAAAAATTGTTTCCACATTCCCATACGTGTGTGTGTGTGTATACACACACACACACACACACAGTCTCATTTCTCTTGAGTAGATACCTGGGAGTGGAATTTCTAGGCCATATGGCAAGTTTATGTTTAATTTTTTTAAGTTTATTTATTTATTTTTGAGAGCGAGAGGCAGAGAGAGAGGGAGACAGAGAATCCCAAGCAGGTTCCACACTGTCAGTGCAGAGCCTGATGTGGGGCTTGAGCTCATGAACCTTGAGATCATGGCCTGAGCCAAAATCAAGAGTTGGATGCTTAACCAACTGAGCCACCCAGGCTCCCTTATGTTTAATTTTTAAGAAATGGTCAAACTGTTTTCCAAAATAGCTATGCCATTTTACATTCCTACTGGCAATGTATGAGGGTTCCAGTTCCTCTCCATCCTTGCCGACACTTGGTGTTTCTTGTCGGTCTTTTTGATTATAGTTGTATAGTCGTATCTCACTATGAATTTAATTTGAATTTCTTTTATAACTGATGATGTTGATCATTTTTTCATGTGCTTACTGGCCATTTCTCTGTCTGGATTAGTGAAATATTTATTTAAATCTTTTGCCTATTTTTAATTGAGTTATTTTTTATTGTCAAATTATAGTAGTTCTTCATATATTATGGATAAAAATCTTGGGTAGATAGCTACCAAGATATTCCTTAATGATATAAAACTTTCCCAGATTATCCAGGATTGGTGTGTGTTACCGACAGCATACAGAAGTATATTGTGTTGCTCCTGAGACTAGGTTTGAAAAATGGCTGTGGTTACTCTTTCAGGCAATTGCTCTCTCTCTTTCCCACTTCACTCTGGGGGAAGCAAGCTATCATGTTCTGAATTGCCCTACCAGGAGGGCTCATGTAACAGTGAAGTGAAGTGTCCCTCCAAAGTTCATATGTTGAAACCCTAACTCCTAGTACCTCAAAGTGTGGCTATATTTGGAGATAAGTCCATTAGAAAGGTGATTGACTTAAACTGAGGCCATTCAGGTGGAACCTAATTCAGTATGACTGGTGTATATCTAGAAGGGGAAATTTGGACACAAAAAGATCAGGGATATATGCACACAGAGAAAAGACTATGTGAAGACACAGCAAGAAGGAGGTCATCTACAAAGACAGGCCTCAGAAGAAACCAAACCAACACTCGATCCTGGACTGCCAGCCTGCAGTACTATTAGAAAATAAGTTTCTGGGGGCACCTGGGTGGCTCAGTTGGTTAAGTGTCCAACTTCAACACAGGTCATGATCTCACAGTTTTTGAGTTTGAGCTCAGTGTCAGGCTCTGTGCTGACAGCTCGAAGCCTGGAGCTTGTTTCATTCAGAATCTGTGTCTCCCTCTCTCCGTCTCTGCCCCTCCCCTTCTTGTGCTCTGTCTCTGTCTCTCTCTCTCTCTCTCAAAAATAAATATTAAAAAAAAAAAGCAAGTTTCTGTTATTTAAGCCATACAGTTTGTCCGATATTCTTACAGCAGCCCCAGCAACAACCAGCAAGGAACTGAGGCCTGCTAACAGCCATGTGAGTGAGCTCAGAAGCAGATTCTCTAGTTCTAGTCGAGTCTTGACATGGCTGTAGCTCTGGACAACAGTTGCACCGATTCCTCACATTCAGAAAATTGTGTGACATAATAAATATTTAATGTATTAAACTGCTAAGTTTCGGGGCAGTTGCTACACAGCAATAGATAATACCGAGTCCTTGTATGGTTTGCAAATGTATTCTACCAGTATATGGCTTGTTTTTAATTTTCCTAATTTTGTCTTTTAAAAGAGCATAAGTTTTACATTTTAATGAAGTCTAGTCTATCAATTCTTTAAATGAATTCTGCTTTTTGTGTCATACTAATAAATTTTTGGCTTGCCCAACACCCCAAAGATTTTCTCCTATATCTCTTAAAAGCTTTATAGTTTCAGCTCTTACCTTTAGATTTATAATCCATTTTGAGTTTTTTTATAGTGCAAATTAATTGATTTATTTTTCGTAATTCTCTTCTGATCCAAGCACCATTTGTTGGAAAGGCCATCCTTCCCCTTTGAATTGCCTTGATATTTTGTCAAAAATAAATGACCACAACTGTAAGGATTTATTTCTGGACTTTCTATTCTGTTTCATTGAATATTCATACAATATTCATTGTATATGCCTATCTTTGTAACAATACCACAAACTTCCTTGACTACTGCAATTTTTTGTTTAGTTTTAAAACTGGGTAATTAAGTCCTCCTACATTGGTTCTTTTTCAAAATTGTGTTGGTAAGGATTGTATAAGAGATAGAGGTGTTGAAATTGCCATGTTGTACACCTGAAACTAATGTAACATTGTGTGCCAACTATACTCAAAATATATATTTTTTAAATGTGTCGGCTATTCTTGGTCTTTTGCATGTCCATATAAATTTCAGGGTGAGTTTATCAATTTCTGCATAAGAATTTGCTGGAATTTTGACAGGGATTGGGTGGAATATGTAGATCAGTTGGAGACGATTAGCATTTTACCAATAGTGTGTCTTACAGTCCATGAAAATGGAATGTCACTCATTCATTTAATTTCACTTAACAATGTCATTGTCAGATTGTCTTTTAATTTTTTTAAGACAAGCTGATATTTTATTTAGGAGATCTCATATATGTTTATGACAGATGTTTGTCTGTAGCTCTCTCTTCTTGTAATGTTGTCAGGTTTTGTTATCAGGGTTCTTTATGCTTTCTGGGAGAGTTCCCTAACTAATTTCTACCTTGCTGATTTGTTATTTGATCGTATCCAATCTTAGTCCATCCACTAAGTTCATTTCAATCACCATATTTTTCACAAATATGTATAAAATATATACAGCAGTTTATCCAGCTTATTATTGCTTCATATTGCTAATATTCTCCGTTATCTCTTTGGACATTACTCATTCAAATTTCTTACTTAAAAAAAATCCATTAATTCTGCTCTGCTAGTACAAATTGTCCAGTTTTCTAAGAAATTTTGGATTATACTCCTCAGATACATTAATATTTTCCCCTGTGATCTCATTTTCACTTGGGAATATCAGCAACTTCAACTGTAATTCATACTTGAAAGGGAGGCTCAAAATCCTGAGACTTGGATTATGATCCTGATTTTTTTTCCAGGTGGCGGGTAAGGAGGAGAGTGGGTAGAAAGCTTCTGGTGTTATAGCCAGGGTTCCATTAGAAAGAATCTGTTCATCCATGAGGAGAATATGCCCCTCAGGCCATCTCCCAGTACGCCTGCATTTGCCATTGCTCTCAAGAGCTACTGTGTTCTGTGGTATTACCCAGAACCCGGGGTAGAAGGAAGAGAACCTGTTGCAACCCAACCTGTACGTATAGTTATCAGCTTCCCCGATGTTATGCCACCTCCATTGGCAGGTGTTCAGCTGGCCCTGCTGTGTTATGCCCATCTCGAGTTGGGGTGGGCTGTGATCCACCTAGGGTAATGTGGGTAGACAAGAGCACACCCAGAGATACTATTCCTCTATTCTACCCCTGTTCCATCTCCATTAGGGTCCATCTATGACTCTAGGCCTTTCTTTCCCCACTGCAATGGGCCCCAACTCACTTCCCTCTTCTGCAGGTTTCTCAGACTTTCTGAGGAGGCTCCAAGATTCATTAGCACCCTCTCACTTATATAACATCTTCAGGATTAGCCTTGGGAACTCTAGGAGATAATAGTGTTATTAATTTGCTATCTTTTCAGGAGCTGGATTTCTCAGATAGAACTTTAAAAAATAGGGATGATAGTAACTTTCTGAAATGACTTCAGAGGTGTCCCAAACACCCTTCTTATGGGCTTCCCATGATATTACTCAGTTTTTTCCAGGATGTAAGATGTTTCATTATATTCACAAAGGTTTCGTTATATTCACAACTTTGAGGCAATGCAGCAATTCCCACATACTTTTCCATGGACTGTTGTATCAGCATCAAATATGGCGTGCTTGATAAAAAACAGATTTCTGGGTCTTTCTGTAGAGGTACTTAAAATGGAGACAGCTGCTGGAAAGTCTTTTAACTACTGTCTCTGTGTATACTTACGATGTGTAGTCATGTTTGGGAACCAGTGGGTGAAGGCATTACAGTTACATTGGCCAACATGATAGCCACTAGCCACAGTGGCTACAAGCACTTGGAATGTGGTTAATCAAATTGAGATGTCCTGTAAGTATAAAATGTTCACTGGATTTCAAAGATTCAGTACATTACAAAAATGTTAAAATATCTCATTAATAACATTTTTATATTGACTACATGTTGCAATAAAAATATTTTAGATATATTGGTTATGTATACTATATTATTAAAATGAATTTTACCTGTTTTATCTTTCTTTTTCTTTTACTTTTTTAAATGTGGCTATTAGAAAATTTTAAATTACATGTGTGGCTCATGTATTTCTATTGGACAGTGCTGTACTAGAAGGGGTTGTTAGAATTCAAATTCCAATTAGGTGAGATTTAGATAATGTAAATATTCAAGAATTAGCTAAGTGTGGTAGTTCATTTGTTAATTCAGTCAATAAATATGTGTCTTCTCTTTGTTCAACCTGCAAGCCTGAGCATCTTTGCAAATCATAAGTTTGATACTAACTCCTCAAAATGCTTTAATGTTTAACTTGCTCTTAGGATAAAGAACTAAAGCTTTATTATGGCCTTACAAAGATCCCTCATAATCTGACCCATATCTTCTCTTCGACCTCATCTCTAATTACCTATCCTTCAGCCAGCAAAAGTAGGCCCGGCTTTCCTAAGGAAGCATTCATTAGGCGCTCCTTCTCTCTGCTGGACCTAAGTCACAGTTTGTGTGTGTGTGTGTTTCTTTCAAAGCACTTGTTTCACATTGTAATAATATATTCATGAATATTTTCATTTGCTTAGCATCAGTTTCTCTGCTAGATGGTAAGCTCATCAAGCACAGGGACCTTGCTTTTTTGCTCAGTTTGAATTGCCAACTCAGAGCATAGTCTCTGGTTCACATTATGCAATAAAACATGAAGACATCAAGGATGTGAACACCTATTTGCATCATACGCTGTGCCATTCTGGGTGATTATAAGCATTAACATCTATACACTGCCTTTAGGGAGGTCACCATCTAGTGAAGGGAGACAGGCATGTGAAGAGCAATAACAACCCCAGTGAAGCAAGTGTAGAAGACAGAATATGACCTAAAGGGGAAGCAGCATGCATTCCTTTATGGGGAAAGTTAGGAAAGTTTTCCCAAGGAAAACTAACTTGAAGAAAGAATAGGAGGTGGCCAGGAGGACAAGGAGAACTTACCAGGCACAGGAATGAAAACATGTAGTGTCTTCAGGGAACATTAGATAAGTTAGGTATGGCTGGAATGTATTGACTCTGATGAATAAAGAAGGCGAACAGGATGACAGGTAATAAAAGGCCCAGTCACTGTGGCCTTCTAGGCCTTCAGAAAAGGCCTTGAATTTCTTTATTCCATAGGTGATCAGGAGCCAGATTCATTTCCTCAGCTTGGGTTCTAAGATTGGGACACAGAAGTAGGTGATCAGAGAAGAAACCATAGGTTGGTTCTGGGTATGATTATTCTATAGTGGGGGAGCATGACATACTGTGATTTGTATGGGCCTATTATTACAACACAGATGATTTGTTTCCGAAGAATTGGCTGCATCTATTATTGGCAAAGGCACTATTTGGATGAAACAAATAAATCATGATTCAGGAGGTTCAATCATAATTGATGAGCCTTTAGAAGGATCCAACAATTGGGTCATTACTATTAGAGGAATCCAGGACCTAATACAGAAGGCATAACTATTTGTAGCAGAGAAGTATGTGGAATAGCTTTCTAAAAAGATTTTAGAAAAAAAAATGTAAAAAAAATTTTATTATGTATTTATTTTATGTATGTATTTTATTTTCTTTTAAACACCTGAACCCAGAAGGCAGCAAGTTTTACCAGCCAGAACAACACTTGGTTATAAAACAAAACTAAATAAAGTCTGATTGTTTTAATTTCTCAATTCCAACTATGAAACCAAAAACATTTTGATATCTAGTAATTAAGTTTTGTTCACATTTTTTTTATTTTTTCATTGTAGGAAGACAAAAACTATAGTATTTTTCTATGGTATACTGAATTGTGTAGGAAATATTTGGGAACAATTAAAAATTATTTTAACTGAATCTTTTATACCATGTCTGGGCATTTGTTTTGGTAGTTAATGGCTTACCCTCTTTTACAAATTGAACTGTTCCAGTGAGAAAAATTGAATGTAATATCAATAAAGTACAAATAAAGTTTTTATATTCTAATAGTTGAGAGAAATTTTTATCCCTTCATGAAGAATGTGTTTTTTTTCATGAAACTGGATTTCCAGTGTTTGCTTGAAGAAATTAGAAATTTTTTGAATTTCAACTCTACATTTGTCCTAAACTCGATACCTAATAAAATCGAGTTATTTTTAATGGCTTGTTACTGAGATCACTTTGCACTTATGTGCAGTCCTAAAATTCCACTGCTGGGTACAGCTGAGACAATAGCTCAGATTCCCCACCGGTCGCTCTTCTCTAAAGGTGCCATTTTTCTAATTTAGCTTTGAATTATACCAGGACTCTGAATCCAAAACCCCCAAATTGCATAATTGTGTACCCAGGCTGAGGTGACAATGACTTAATCATACCTTCAGAGCCAATTACTATGTAGGTCATGTTGAAAAAGTTATGCTTGAATAGGGCAGGGCACAATACATTGAAGGCTTAGCTTACATTTATTTCTGAAGCTATAAAAACTGCTAGTCTTGTATGGGAGGATCAAACTTAACATTTTCGTCAGAAAATGAGTTATGCTGAGGTGCCTGCTGCCAAACCCCATGTTTCTACTTCTCAGGCCATTTCTGTGCCACTAGCAACATTCCTTCTCTTTGTTTATTGTAGTCATCAAATAATAAAAACTTATTTTCTACAGAAAGAACTACTTATATGTTTCATTCCAGGCAAAAAGCAGGGATAGATCTAGGTTTTGTGAAGCCTAAGGCTCACACAATTTAGGGTCCTCTTTACGGAAAACAACTAAATTTTACTATACTATCTGTAAACTTAATATAAATGCCCATGTGAAGACATTTTGAAGGCCACTTTGGGACCCTAAAACTTAAATTTATTAGCTTCACGGTAACTTTGCCTCTATAAAAGCATATTTTAGGTGACCTTGAAAGAGGCAGGAGAAGATGACATATTACACATGGGGAAAAACAATATGAATGATGACTTCTCAACACAAACAGTAGAGGCCAGAGACATTAGATTGACACATCCCAAACTGCAGAAAAAATGCAACAAAGAATTTTATCTTTAGATAGACAAAACACTCTTTAAAGAAAAAAAAAAAACTTCAAATAAGCAAACCCCAAACTGGTAGCATTTTTCAACAAAAATGATGACATTATAGGACAGTAGAGGCATCCTTAGAAAGAAAATGCCTGACAATCTGGACTTCTATACCCAGTGAAATTGTCCTACAGACAAAATTGTTTTTAGACAAACAGAAAACAGAGAACTTGTTAAAGAAATACTTGGGGCACCTGGGTGGCTCAGTTGGTTAAGCGTCTGACTTCGGCTCAGGTCATGATCTCACAGTTTGTGAGTTTGAGCCCCACGTTGGGCTCTGTGCTGACAGCTCAGAGCCTGGAGCTTGCTTCAGAATGTGACTCCCTCTCTTTCTCTGCCCCTCCCCTACTCATGCTCTGTCTCTCTCTGTCTCTCAAAAATAAATAAACTTAAAAAAAATTTAAAAAAAAGAAATACTTAAGGGAGTTATCCAGAAGGAAAATTCAAGGAATAAAGGAAGAAAAGTACAAGAAAGTATAAGTAGGTAAATAAAACGAAGTAAGTATTGTCAGTTTAAAATATCAGAAAATAAAAATATCCTATAGGATTCTAAATATGTGCACAATTAAAATAACTGACAATAACACTCCAAAATGTCTGAGAGATAGATGGAATTAAAGTTTTATAATATCTGTGAATTGTCTGGAAAATAGAAAAGTACTAATTTATGTAACCTCATTTACCAATCCAAAGGAGGGCAAGAAAGAAGGAGAAAAGAAACAAATTAAACAGATGAGACAAATACAAAAGAATAGTAAAATACCAGGTTTCAATGCAAATATAACAGTAATTACATTAACTAAATAGACTAAATACTCTAATTAAAAGTCTAAAATTCTCAAAATAGATTAAAAATAAACAAAAATATAACCAATCATATGCTGAGTGTAACAGATATGCTTAAACAAAAGGATGAAGAGAGGTTAAAAATAAAAATATGAAGAAAGATATACCATGTAGACACTAAAAACAATAAAGAATTGGTATGGTCCCAAGAATTTACACCATAAAAACTGGCTAACACTATGAAGTAAGATTATTTCTCTTTTCACCCTAGAGAGCTAGTTATTAAACATTTACCAGCATACCTCTGGATAAAGCTATGGTAAATTTGAACGCAACTAACTACAAGTATAAAGCAAAAATGTGGGAGGTAAAAGGAGAAACAGCCATATACATAATCACAGTTGGAGATTTTAACACACTTACTTCCTATAACCAAGAGCAGACAAAAATAAATTTGCCCAATATAGATAAGGAAACAGAATTAGTGACTTAACCAAGTACTCAAAACCAGTAAGTGAGAGGGTTAGAACTGAATTCATGTTTTATGCATCTAAATCCAATATTCCTTCTGCTCTGGTTTTATATTACAAACAACATTTATGATATTTATTTATAATGACCACTGTAATTCCTACATTAATATATACAAATGGGGAGAAAAGGAAGGCACATTTTGTAATTGTATACTGTTACAGTTGCACCTTATTTTTAGAAAGCCTTCGTATTTATTATTAAAATATAAAATGTATTGTCACAAAACAAATTATGGGGATGGCCTGGCTTTAAAATAGATGAATAACTTTATTAAGGAATTCACCACAATGTCCTTTGGTGATAACTATCATGGAGCTTATCATTGGAACACTTAAAATCTTTAATGATGTTGATGATGATGACACTATTGCTGATGAAGACGATAGCAGCTTTATGCCAGGCAGTTTTATACTTTCCCGTGTCAATTTCTTGAATCCACTCAACCACCCAGTGAGAAAGTGTGATAGTTAATTGTATGTATCAATTTGACTAGCTATCGGTGCCCATATTAAAAATTATTTCTGGGTGTATCTGTGAGGGTATTTCTGGGTGAGATTAGCCTTTGAACCAGTGGATTTAGAGAAGTAAATTGTCCCTCTACCACAGTGTGAGTGGGCATCATGCAATCCACTGAAGGCCTGAATCAAACAAAAGGCAGAGTAAGGGAGAATTTGTTCCTTTTTGCTTTGTCTGCTTGCTTGAGTTGGGACCTCTCATCTTCTGCGGCCCCCACACTGTATTTTAAGCTATTGGCTCCCCTGGTTCTCTGGCCTTTGGACTTTACCAAATTACATCACTGGCCTTCCTGGATCTCTAGTTATAGATAGTGGGTTGTGGGAATTCTCAGCTTCCATAATTGTGTAAGCCAATTCCTTGTAGTAAATTTCCATAAAAAATATAAAATAAAAATATTTTTTATATTATACATTTATAATATTACATGTATATTATATATAAAATCTCTATCTCTATCTCTATATCTCCCATTGATTATGTTTCTCTAAGCACCCTAATTCATACAGAATTTTACTTTTATTATCCTCATTTTGCAATGAAGAAACTGAGACAATGAAGAATATATAATATACCCAAAGTCATACAACTAATCCACTGAGTACTCTTAATCACCATACATACTATACTGCCCATGATTACGTTAATTAAAATGTGCTTTAAATTTAATATTTCAAAAACAAAAAAAAACAAAGTAAGGTATTTCTATTTTAAGGTATTTCTATATATATTTCTTAAATGATATCTAGGAAAACTACTTATGTCTCTGAAATACGTTTTTTGGGAGGGAAACAAAAGGTATAGCACATAGACTGAAATTAGAGAACAAACTGGTTTCTTTCATTTAGAATCAACCTACCTCCACACCTTAAAAAAAAAAAAAAAAACATTTCTGAGGCATCTGGGTGGCTCAGGTGGTTAAGCGTCTGACTCTTGATTTCAGCTCAGGTCATGATCTCATGATTCAGGAATTCAAGCCCTGCATTGGGCTCTATGCTGCCGGTGTGGAACCTACTTAGGATTCTCTCTCTCTCTCTTCCCCCCTCTCTACCCCTCAGGCATCCCCTCTCTCTCTCTTTCTCTCTCTCTCTCAAAATAAACTTAAAACAAAACAAAACAAAAACATTTCCATGTTCCTCAAGCAGGATATCAGACATTTTTGCCATAGCCCCATTTAAAAAAATTGTGGTAAAATGTACAACATAACATTGGTCATTTTAGATAAGTTTAAGCGTACAATTCAGTTGCATTAAGTACATTCACATTGGTGTGTTCCATTGTATGTACACACCAAATTTTGTTTATCCGTTCATCTGTTGATGCACATTTGGGTTATTTCCATCTTTTGGCTATTCTGAATAATACTTCTATGAACACTTGTGTACAAATATCTGTTTGAGTCCCTTTTTTCAATTCTTTTGGGTAAATACACAAAGTAGAATTACTGGGTCATATGGTAACTCTATGTTTAACTTTTGAGAAACTGCCAAACTATTTTCCACAATGTTTGCACCATTTTACATTCTTACCAGCAGTGTATAAGGGTTCCGCTTTCTTCACATCCTCACCAACCCTTGTTATTTTCCTTTTTTTTTTTCTTTTGGATAATAGCCATCGTAATGAGTGTGAAGTGGTATTTGACTATGGTTTTGATTTGGATTTTCCTAATAACTAGTAATGTTGAGTATCTTTTCATTTGTTGGCCATTTATATATCTTCTTTGGAGAAATGTCTGTTAAGTCCTTTGTCCACTTTTTAATTAGATTGCTTGTTTTTTGAGTTGTAGGAGTTTTAAAAAATATATTCTGGGGTATTAATTCCTTTTTCAGATAGATGTTTTGCAAATATTTTCTCCCATTCTGTGGGATGTCTTTTCACTCTCTCGATAGTGTCCTTTGATGTACAGAAGTTCTTAATATTGATGTACTCCAACTTGTCTTTTACTCGTTTTGAAAGTGCTTTTAGTGTCATATCCAAGAAATAATTGCTAAATCCAATGTCGTGAAGACTTTCCCCTATATTTTCTTCCAAGAGTTTTATAGTTTTAGCTCTTACATTTAGGGCTTTGATCCATTTTGAGTTGTTTTGTATATGATACCAGATAAGGGTCCAACTTCATTCTTTTACAGGTGGATATCCAATTTTCCCAGCACCATTTGTTGAAAAAACTATCTTTTCCCCATTGAATGGTCTTGGCACCTTCGTTGAAAATCAGTTGACCATATATGGGAGTATTTATTCTGTGCCATGACTTTATTTTGTACAAATAGGAAATAAGCCCTGTAATCCTTTTATAGGTATGTAACAGATGCTTTCTAATAATGTAAACGTACAGAAGGACTATTCCAGAGAGCCATCATATGTAATAAAAGGATATGGTTGGGGTGCCTGGGTGGCTCATTTGGTTAAGCGTCCGACTCTTGGTTTTGGCTCAGGTCACGATCTCATGGTTTGTGAGTTCGAGCCCCTGGGAGTCTGCTTAAGATTATCTCTCTCTCCTCTCTCTGTTCCTCCCCCACCATCTCAAAATAAATAAATAAACTTGAAATAAAAAAGGATGTGATCACAGAAGAAGAAAAACAAATACCACCAAAAAAGATTTAAAGCATATTTTTTATTATAGATAAGTAAGTATGGTTTGCTGTGGCTAAAGATATGTTTATAATGAATGTATAAGCTTTTCTATATACCAAAAGGTATAATATTTCTCTTTTAATACTGACCTAACATTTCTCTGACAAAAAGGGAAGTCTGAATGGGCTGAGCCTATTTTAAATGGCTAAAGACTTCTTTTTTTTCCTGAATGTTGCTTTAAAGACTGGTAAATTGAATTCTTTTAGATCCCAACACATTAAATTTAAGAATAATGAAATGAAGTCAATGAATACTACAAGACATGTAATTCCTACGAAGCAGAAATAATGGTTTTTATAATTTAAAACAGCAGCAATTTCAAAAGATTTGCTGAATTAAAACTTTACAAAATATATATATACATAGTATCATTCCAGATGATCATGGATTTTTAAAAATAGTATATCACAACCCCAAACTCTAACCCAAACCTACTACTGGATGTAGCTGGCTTGTAATATTTTTTACAACAATTTAAAAAATAAAAACAAAAGAAACCTCCCAATTCTCTTGTGCATAAGCACAGGTTACAGTGCGCTGGCTTTGCTTCTATATCCACAAAGAGAATTTTAAAATAGAACAAGGACTTCACATAAATAATGTTTCACTTGTTATTAAGTATGTAACCAAACAAATTAAAATAAGTACTAACAACCAAAACATGTCTTGATGTAACCAGTACATACACTCTTAAAGGATGACAAAGACGAAAAAAGAAATAAAATAGTCTATGAAAGCCACAAGCACCTTGTTTTAGAAAGAGCACCAAGCAACACAAAAAGGCAACACGTAAGAGGTAGTGTACCACCGGCTAAGATGTATATGCCCATCGGGGACCTGAATACAGCTTAGTATTTGGGAAAATAAGACATATTAGACTGTGGCTTGTAATTTTTAGACAGAAGCATTGCACATTTGGGAGCATTAGCCAGTATTGCTTCCATAGTGCTCTGCAGCTCCAGCTGTCTAATGGGTACTTTGCTCTCAGTCAAAAAATATAGGATACCCTGAAGAATTCCATGTTTATAAATTTTCAGTTCTAGGGAATTCTCTAAGAAAGCACAGATCAATATAATTTTTAAAAGAATTAAATACTTTATCAATTATAGTCCTTTAAAAATGCCTTTTCTCCTTCTTAGGAGGAAATCTTTTCTTCCTGAGATTCTTTAAGATTTAGCCAATGCTTTATTCCATGCATTTCACAATGATAGTATCTTTCTGTCTATATTTTTCCCTCTGCAGCAATTACCTGGCCAACAGTATGAATTCTGAACTAATTCAGAAACCTTAGAGAAAGCATACAGAACTGCTTTCAATGTAGTACTTCCTTTCAGTTTTGAGATGAGGAAGTTTTTGTACTTCAATTACTGGAAGCTGATTAGGGTCCTGGGTGTGAAAAAGGAATTTTGCCTTATGCCAGCTGCCATCTTGAATCTGTAAAACAAGAACAAAGTGCTTTGATAGGTAATTGTGTCATTAGCAATCATTCTCGGCAGACAATGCCCTTCACTGTCAGACAATGCAGCTTAGTTTAAGGGTTAGAGCTAATGAATAGGAAGTCCCTAGAAAGTAAGTGCTGGCACAGAGTTAAGTGCTCAGTGGTTAACAATCACTATGACTAATTGAAGACATGGTTTATTCTTTTCTCTAAATGGCAGTATGTGTTCTGATTTTTCAGTCTATGAGGCTAAGGTTTCTGCTTCTGCTCTCTGTGGATCGGTACAAAGGCTGTTCCTAATATTCCTAATATATTCCTAATATAAGTAACACCCATCTGCTCTGTGTTCCTTTACTTGGGACTGATTCTTCAGGATGGGCATTCTTCTTGGATAAAAGGCAATGAGCTATCTCAACCTTTATGTACTTTAGGTAGGAAATAACCAGAATTGCTTTAGTCAGAAGCAAATTATAATTATGTAAATCATCTTTTAGCTTTCTTTATTGCCAGTCTGTGGTTACTGTTTATATAGTTTCTTTCCTCTCCTCTTTCTAGGCCTTTCTGTTTTTCTTATATAATATATGCTCGTTTGTTTCTGATAAATTTCACTACGGAACAAAAACACCTGATGATTACGATTCAACAAGATAAAATAGATAAACACAATTGACTAGTTTTGTGAAGCTTTTTATTAAGTTTATTCACTTACTCATTTACTGAATTATTATATAAATTTTAAAATTTGAAGGATCCTTAGAGATTATTTAAGCTATGAATTCCATGTACTAGTCATCAGCTTGGTGTTATAACTAGAACTAGAGTTCTTTGTGTAAGACACCGTTAGATTAACTCGGTAAGTCTTTCGAGCAATATTTATTGAGCACTAAGTACAATTGACCCAGTTGAATAAGATTCGATCCTCTACTTTCTTACAGTGCTTGGGAAATATGAAGATGAATAAATTAGTTCTGGTGTTTGAATACTAGCAGCTTATACATCTAGTTGGAGAGAGGGGAAACACAAACAAATAGACTTAACACAAGACAATATGCCAGAAGTATAATATAAATAATGTAGACAGTGAATGTTGAATTCCTCATTTCCCACTGAAGTACTCAGGGGAAGCTTCATGAGTTCAGAATTCAGAACTTAAGATGGGCTTTAACGTATGCCTAAAGTTGCCACTTGGTTAGAGAGGGAGAGAAGGCATTTCAGAGAAAGGTAATGACATGAATAAAAACAAACATACAAACGAAAAACAGTTGGAAAAGTAGAAGATGGTTGCAAAAATAAGCCTAGCGTGGTGTTTTAGTGCACAGATTTTGGCCTGGAACAGACTTTGATAGAAATCCAGGTACAACCAGTCTCTTTACATACAAAATGTGAAAAATAAAAACCTCACACAGTTGTGAGGATTAAATGAGTTTTCAGTTAAAGTACCTACCAGTATGGTGTGGCATGGGCTTTGGAGTTAAACACACTTGGTGTTTATTTCTTAGTCTTCACTAATTAGCTGGATGACTTGAGCAAGTTATTTAACCTCTCCGTGCTTTCACTTTCTTATTATTAAGTGAGACTTCTTTACAAAGCTGTTATAATTAAATAAAATAATGTATGTAATACAGGGTACTTGCTATATAATAAAGCCCTGATAACTAGTAGTAGGAATTATTGATGTTATTATTATTGTTGTTGTCATTATTTCTTCTTCTTCTTCTTCTTCTTCTTCTTCTTCTTCTTCTTCTTCTTCTTCTTCTTCTTCTGTCAGTTTGGTCTTAGCTTTGGGTTGACAGTCAATGAAAGCCCACACTAGAAATGTAGGTTGGGGCCTGACTGTCCTAAGTGCTAAACAAAGACTTGATAAGTTTGGATTGTATTTCAGAGATAGTGAGTCACTGAAAGTTTCTGGAAAAAAACTGTAAAAGTTAAATGAAATTGTTGGTAATGTTGATCTCTGCTTATAGAGATGAGCTGTATGTTTGCCTCTCATTTTTCAAATACTCAAGCCCTATTTGTCTGAAAATAAAATGTTGTGAAAAAGTAGAGTCCCTTGGAAATGGTAAGAGATGTTAAATCACTAGCACACAAGAAAAGGAAACCGAGCTACTTAAAGCCATTAACGATATGTATATAAAGTGGATGTTATTCTCTATAACAGGGTCAGGAAACTCTTCTGTAAAGGGCTAGTAATAAATGTTTTAGGTTTTGTGCACCATACAATCTGTCACATTTATTTAACTCTGCCATCATAGTGTGATAAGAGCCATAGATAATAAGTAAATAAACAGGGGTGCCTGGGTAGCTCAGTCAGTTGAACAGCCAACTCTGGTTCAGGTCATGATTTTGTGGTCCTGAGTTCAAGCCCCGCATCAGGCTCTGTGCTGACAATTCAGAGCCAGGAGCCTGCTTCAGATTCTGTCTCCTTCTCTCTCTGCCCCTCCCCCACTCACATTTTCTCTCTCTCTCTCTCTCTCAAAAATAAAAAACATTAAAAAAAGATTAAAAAATAAGTAAATGAACAAATGTGGCTGTGTTCCAATAACATTTATTTACAAAAACTAGTGGTGAGCTGGAGTTGGTCTGTGGACTATAGTTTGCCGCTACCTGCTGTATACCACATCTTTTAAAATTATAGATTTTTTTCATAAATTTGTTATTTAACTTTAATAGGAAAAATGGGCTATGATTCAAATATTGTTTGATAGGGCCAGCCAATCTGCAAGTCTGCCCACATTTGGTATCGGGTGTAGCGACTGACAAAATGAAATACAACTGACTTGCCTCTATAACCTGTCTTCCATGAAATAATGAGATGTGGAATCACAGTGGGGAAAATATATGGAATAAATCTACTTATATGCTCTGTCCATCTGGGTGTAATATAATTATTCAAGATGAGGAACAAAAATTAAATCTATGTATTAACACCTATTTTGCATATAAAAATCCATGGATGACCAATGTGTGTGACAAAAGTTGATGAGATATAAGCAAATGCTTGATTCTGAAAAATGTAATTTTATTACAAATTGGGGACATTAAAACTTACTACCCTTCTGGATCTTCAGTTTACAATTAAAGTCTTATTCTGATTATTTTAATTGTATGGTCTTGCAATTTAATGTTAGTTATACTGAACAATTCTAAAAGTGCCATCCCTTACCTTGCAGTCATCTGAAAGCACCTTAGGTTCAAGTAGAGTGTTTTCTTCAAAAATCTGGCCATTCCATCCCTTGAAGCCAATAGGTAATCCTGAGCCACTTGACTGAGCACTTGTCCACACTGGTGTGTTTAGACAGTGAATAGTGATGATATGGGTGGCTTCTGAGCTCAGTAAGTGAAGGAAGTTCATCTGGACTTTTCCAACTCCAAACTCCAACTAATGTCATAGAAACAATATACAGGTTATAAGATGTGGCAATTGATAAACTTATCATTTGGGGGAATTTGAGGAAAGTCCTTGGAATGCAGCCTTGAGAAAACTACTTTCCTTGGCATTTAAATGCCAGTCAACAGCGTGTGACTGAACCACTGGCTTTTGCAGGGGTGGGGAGTAGGGAATCCCTGATTTATAGCATTTTCTGATTTCCATGGTGTAAACACTCCTACCATGCCTGATTTCAGGATATCATGGTGGTGTCACTGGACATGGAGTTGGAAAGAGATACAACTCTTTCTGGATGAGTCTGTATGAGCCGGCTTCAGCATACCATTAGACTACTAGATGTGACAAAAAAATTATAATTTTTATAATGTTATCTAAAATGCATTAATAATTAGTTGTTGACTAATAATTTTTTCCACAAAAATCTGAAATTGTGTATACTTTCCTTGCAGATCATTTTTGGAGTTTCCATAGATAAGTTAGAAGTTGCAATAATAACTTGTTGAGTAATTTTAATTATGGGAGCTTTTAAAGATCAGGATAGAATCTTCTTGGTGTTGCCAGCCCCTAATGCAGTTACAGTCATACAGCAAATCTTCAGTAAATGTTTATTGAAATGACTGAATGCATAACAAGTATTAATAATAAAATCAACAATATAGAGCAAAATTAGAGCAAGGAGGTCTGATCGCATATTTCCCAGGCTTGGGCAAGGAAAGAGACTTTTCCTTTTTTTCTTTTTTTAATTTTTTTTTAAAATTTATTTTTGAGAGACAAGAGAGAGACAGAGCAGACGTTGGGGAGGGGCAGAGAGAGAATGAGAACAGACTCTGAAGCAGGCTCCAGGCTCTGAGCTGTCAGCACAGAGCCCGATGCAGGGCTTGAACTCACAAACTATGAGATCATGACCTGAGCCGAAGTCGGATGCTCAACTGATTGAGCCACCCAGGTGCCCCAAGAGATTTTTCTATAGTTTTTGACATTATTATTTTAGCAATATTCAAGCAGAGGTATGGTCATAACATAAGTGAACAAAAATGGTGTCTACAAGGAATTTATATGAATTTCCAAACATGAAATTAGAAAAATATCAGTTATGAGGTAACAGAGAAAGAAAAAAATAAAACAACAATCAAAAAAGTAAAAGGAACAGAGAAGAAAGGCAAAGGAAGGTCAGTGAGGCTGAAAACATGGAACGATCATCATAAGGAACATTAGGGTTTAAGTAGTTCAGTTTCCTTTATTTTACAGGTGAGAGTCACAAGCTTGTAAACTATTTAACCTTTGTAAGACTTAGTTTCTTTGTTGGTAAGGTAGCGTATAACACTGACATGGCAGGGATGGTATAAGGATTTAAGGAGCCACATGTCACTTACCTAGCACACTGCTGGCACAGAGTAGGCTCTTTGGTGGCTCAGAGTGCCATTTGCCAGGTTAGTAGAGGAATAGAAACTAGAACCCAGGTCCCTGATTCCAAGTTTACCATTCTTTCCACTACCTGCCCAGTCTTTCTCAGGTTGAGTTTACAGATAGGAGAGATGGGAGAGCTGATTCAGTCAAGGAAGGAATTGGAGTGCAGTTCCTTCACTATTCCTGTCTCCTTTGCACACCCTTCCCAGTCCCCATCTTTCTTCTGTGATAATCCAAATAAACATTCTGGGCCAAATCCAGGGGAGTGAGTATGATCATGCAGATATTTTGCAAGTAAGATTATCATGCTGATCTTCATCAGAGGAACATGGATTCCCTAGGAATGGAAGAATCTTTCCTTCCTCTGCTTTGAGGTTAGTAATAATGGTGAATACCTACTGAGATGAACTGGTGAAACACCCCGGTTAATGAAGAGGGATATTTTAGGAAAGGGTAGTCTAACAACAAGCAGTGTAGAGATTAACAGACCGCACATTTTACTTGCTGCCTCTTTATAATGGACCAAACATACAATAGGCATGTGTATCCATTCTTTGTCAATGAGAAATAAATTCTTGGTAATAATACCAAACTTGTTTAACCAGAAAAAGAAAAAAAATGCAGTTTTGATTTCTTCAGTATTTGTTATGTGTAGAACTAAGCTTTAGGTTTTATAAGTGCTTGTTATAATCTCCAGTATCATACCAAACTAACTTTCATTCATTCTATTATACTTGAAAGAAGTTTTAAATAATAGTCAATGGATATTTAAGGCAGGTTCTTTTGTGCTAAATCACCAAAAATAGTAAGCTTTGTGGCAACATTCCTCTTTTAATGATATCATTTTCAGAAAACTTTAGGTAACTGATTACTAATTACAAACACTGGGGATTTTCTAATGTATATATATGCATAAAAACATATGTTCCAGGGGCGCCTGGGTGGCTCAGTCGGTTGAGCGTCCGACTTCGGCTCAGGTCATGATCTCGCTGTCTATGAGTTCGAGCCCCGCGTCAGGCTCTGTGCTGACAGCTCAGAGCCTGGAGCCTGCTTCGGATTCTGTGTCTCCCTCTCTCTCTGACCCTCCCCCATTCATGCTCTGTCTCTCTCTGTGTCAAAAATAAACATTAAAAAAAAAAATTAAAAAAAACCACATATGTTCCACATTTTTAAAAGGAAATTCAAAAAGCATAATCAGTAGAGTAAGCCATGATATGTCAATCATAAAAGATATCATCAAAATGTCAAGATTCACTAGAATTACTTTTTAAAAACAAAAAATTTCTTATATGTGGTAGAGAATGATACCTTGCTTCCATTCATAAAACTCACAATTATTTAAGGTTACAGAATTTTAAAAGTTATGTTCCCTGAAACTGGGCAAGTACTCGCATGTGTTCTACAATTCAATACATACCTTTGTTACAGAAACAGGAGATAAACATGTCTGACCACCAGCACTGAAATTGCAGAAAACCTCAATGGCATCTGAAGGGCACCCAAGATTTGGATCAATCCAGTATTTTCCTATTAATTTATTGTAAAACACAAAAATACTTAAATGCCATACTAAAACCTATTTGAATCATCATTACAAATTATCATACTTTAAATATACATTTTTATAGTCTTAACTGTAAAAAAAACTTAGAAGATTATAAAGATATTTACATTTAGTCAATGAATGAAAGCTGCAAGCATTATATAAAATTGATACCAAAAATACTGTATTTTTCACGTGCCTATCAACTTAAGGGCATTTTATAATTTTAACAAAAAATGGTATAATGGCTGAATTTATTGCCTCTTTTTTTTTTTTAAGTTTATTTATTTATCTTGAGAGAGAGAAGGAGAGAGAGACAAGCAGGAGAGGAACAGAGAGAGGGAGGGAGAGAATCCCGATCAGGCTCTGTGCTGTCAGTGCTGAGCCTGATGCAGGGCTCAAATTCCCCAACTGAACCATGAGATCATGACGTGAGCTGCAACCAAGAGTCGGATACTTAACCAAATGAGTGATCCAGGCCCCGCTACTGCTTTCAATAGATGAGACTATCAGCTTAAAGGAACCGTCTAAAGTTACATAGTTAACAGAAAAGTTGCAGTTAATGTGGTATATGTGTATATGTCTGTTCTATGTGATTACAGAGTTAAAAAAATACATACTATATACATGTACATGTATGTTAAATGGAAACAACTTCAATCTCCCTGAGGTAAAATATTACCTTTATGAATATTGGCATAAAATTAATAAAACATTCTTTGTTTTCAGACAGAAAAGGTACTATTAAATGGTTATCTTTTTTGTGGTTTCTTCATCAGATTTGCAAGTGAGAAAAACTGAAGTCCCTGTAGCGAGTGTAAACCTGCCAACCTTTGCCTTCACTGACTGCTCAGCAGAATCAAAAGGAGCCTTGAAAGTCAGTCTACAGGAAATTCTCAGGCTGAAGAAGGATTGATCTAGCATCTGAGTTCCAGAGTAACGGGCTCAGAATATTGCAGGAGCACCTTATTCTAAAAGCAAAGACTAAGAATTTTTGAATGAGAGATAGCTCTGCTTTCTTGCATTAAAAAGGCAAGACAATCAAACAGTACTTGTCATTTCTTCAGTAGCGAGGAATCCTTGTCTTTCTTACCCTATTGCAAAGATTCCTCTACCGCAACCTGGGCTTCCTCTGGTCCATTATTTTAGATTTCCAGAACATCTTCAACAACTCTTTACTAACTCTACTAATCTTTCAAAATGCATACCTCATGAATTGGTGGCTCCAAAAGTAGGGACTCTGTTGCAATGTTTTTCAAATTTTAGTGGCATTAGAAACATCTGTTAAAACACAGGTAGCTGGACCCCATCCCCAGAGTTGCTGATTCATTAAGTCTGAGGCAGGCCTTGAGAACCTGCATTTCAACAGTATCTAACTCTGGTCCAGGGACATTTGAAGACCTACTGATCTATTAAGATATGGAAGAATTGGGTGAATGAAATCCTATCCTCTGCCCCCCCCCTTTTTTTTATCTTTCCCTCAGAATTTCAGACATTTTGTAAAGGTTGTAGAAATTAGTGCTGGATTTTTTACCAGGTTCTAGAGCAGGCTTCTCGTCTTATCTAATGAGGTAAACACATAATCTTCACTACTCTCTCTTGTCTTCCAAGAAACCGTTTCCTTCTACTATGTGAGCTAATAAGTTCCTTATAAAAAGTTTTCCATCAACCAAACTCTCATTGTTATATGGGGAAGAATGCTTTGAATTCAGGTATTATGCTGTACAACAGTGAATTGGTAGAGACTTCATAATTTTTTCAGGATACGTTGAGCTATAAATGAAGCACCATACCATAATATGTCTTTTGTAGGCCCAAACGTTCTAACCCAAAACTGGCTCTCCCATGGGCACAGCACTTCCTTGCAGCTCTTTCAAGTTCTGCCACAGCCTCTATTATCTTTGTGTTTGGAGTAGGGAAGGTGTCTTTCTTGCCCTTCACTGCCACCTCCGGACCATTCTTCCTATATTTTTCCTAAAACAACTCCATGGTAAAACTACTGTCATTATATTTCATCATCCATTACCCCTTCCTCTTGCAAGCCACTTTCTTTGAAGATTTTATCATTGGATGGCTATTACTTTCATAAAATATACTTATGACCTAATTCTTGGTGACATGGATGACACTTCCAATACCCTGGCCTCTCAGTTCCTTGAACTCTTCTGCCAATGTTCTCGTACCCTTCCCCTGCTCCCCCTACTACCCCATTCATTTTAACCCTCAACTTCCCCAGGCCGTACCCTAGCCTTTGTCATTATCTACAAACTAGAATTCTGCCATTATTTCACCTCTTCTCTTTTGAACCCATTCTCTATTGTCCTGACTCCTATTATTCTTCCATCCTATCAGGACCTACAATCCATCGATAATATTTTTTTCATGATTTCTCATAATCATGTGTCCGATTCCCTCCCTACCCAAGTAAAACCCACAGATCTTTACTAAAATTACTTCCTTGGAGACTTCCATAACATCCCTGCCCTGCCACAATTCATTGTGCTTGCCTTATAAAATCCCAACCTCATAGAAGTCCAATTTTCACCTGTACCTGCACAGCTAAATGTGGCTGAAGAAAAATACAACTATGTGGACTGGACTCACTTTAAATTCACATGTTTGTAAGACTGCCAGACAACAACACCATGTTTCCCTAATTAGTTCCCTCTGTTGCTCTCCTAGTTAACTGTTTGAAACCTTCTCTTCTTCTCTCACCTTTGTTATACCCATCCCTTCACCTTTATTCTTGAGTGATAACCTTTCAGTGTCACTGAGGCAACTGAGGCAATGTGAAAGGAGCTTACAGAACCTCCAGCTACCACATCTCCTTACCTATCTGTGCTTACACACATATATTCTGCCTTCCTTCTTATTATCGTGAATCGACTGTGTTCCTATGGAAGGCTTGTCTATTACACCTTCAGTTTCAAATTCTTCCTCTCCTAATTTTCTTTTGAGTGTAATTCTGCTTGCTGTTTCTGCCAGTTCTCATTCATGGTGTTTTATCAACCGGTATGCCTCAGTATCATTGACTGTGTGCTGGGCACTACCTTTGAGAAATGATTTGTGGAAATAATTTGAGCCCTAGGATGATGGTATATTTTATAGAAGACTTTTGTTTCTGTTAGACATGGGATGGGGGGTACTAGCAGTCTGGAATCATCTTAGTCCAAGTTCAAAGCTTAAGACTCTGAGCTATCTTCATGATGTGAATGAAGCTAGGCTATAGTCTTGTCTCTTCCAGTTTATGTTTACTTTCAGAGTGGAGCCCTTTGAAAACCTAAATCCTCACATTTGATGGGCCACAGATACCAATTTTTGACCCGAGCCCCACGAAGCTACCAAAAGCTGTATTTAGAACACACCCAGGGCAAAAGCAGTTCTAACTGTGTTCATTTCTTTGCTGTCTCCTTCAAAATGTTGGCTTAAAATTTCCTCACTATTTTGTTGGCTATTTGATGCTTTTAACTTGAAAACAAATTTTAAAAGATATTCAGCCTGGCAATTTGAATTACCTCCTTCATTACTGGAAATGGAAACTCTCTGGCTCTATAATTTTCTCTTAAAATCTGATGAAGTTTTAACCACTACTATTCCTCTTAACTGCTCTCGTGAAGCTCACACAGAGCATCATGCTGCTAAATTCAGTAGCCTTTCTCAGGAACCCAGTCGATCCCTTCCTCAGGCAAAATTTTCTTCACTACTGTTCATCTAGTTTTCCTCCTATCAGGGATAGCTTCTTCTCAGTTTTCTTTGCTAGTTTCTCCTCATTTCCCTGATCTCTAAACACTGAAGAGCCCGAAGGCATAGGGTTTAGACCTCAGCTACCTCAGCTTTTCTTTCTCCGCCTAGTCTTTAGGTAGTTGTAAGCAGTCCAGGGGCATTAGATACTATTGATATGCAAATTATGTCCTAATTTTTACCCCTAGCCAGAACCTTTCTCTAATAGCCACCAACCTCCTTGACATTCTTACTTTATGCTGAACAGACATCTCAAATGAGATATATCTAAAACCAAACTCCTGATTTTTCCTCCAAAACTTGCTTCTGCATCTCTCTTACAGCAACTCCACACTTCCATCCATTAGTCAAAAAGCTTAGAGTCATCCTCTATCATTCTATTTCTCTCATAACCCACATCCAAATTATCATCAAGAACTGCTGGCTGTACCTTAAGGCATAGCCAAAGACTTGATCATTTATCCCTTATTCTACTAATTCTAGTCCAGCCTACCGTCATCTCTTAACCTGGATCTTTTTCAGTGGCCTCCTCAATGGTTTCTTTTACTGTTGTCCTCATTATATTTGCAATACATTAGCCAGAATAATATTTCAAAAATTTAAGTCAAATCCTATCATTTCTTTGCTGCAAAACTTTGAATGGCTTCCCACCATATTCAGGATAAAAGCGGGAGTCTTTTGGGTAGTCTGTAAGATCTTACATAATCTGGTTTTTTGGATATCTTTCTGACTTCATTTTCTACCACTTGCCCTTACGCACTCTCTTCTGGTCACTGGCCTTTTTGTTAATCCTAGAACATACTACATATACTCCAGTCCCAGGGCCTTTGCATTTGCGTTTGTTCTTTCTGCCTGGAAAGCTCTTTCTCTAGATTTCCTATAGCTTGTACCTTTACCTTCTTCTGATATGGCTCAAATGTCATGTTCTCAGAGATGCCTTATCTAGCTACTATACTTGAAAACTTCACCCCCACTCCATTTTCTATCATATCCCCCTTCCCTGCTGTTTTGTGTTTCTCTATAGCATTTGCTGTCTCCTAGTGATGAAAATATTGTTGGGCATTAAAACCTCTCTGATACCTTGCAATCCATACCACTTAGTTATTTTTCTTACAAAGAAGGCAGACCTTGAATTAGATTTCAGTCATTTGTATGTCTTAAAATGTCTTTGTTACTTTCAATTCGATAGAATTTCATGTTTATGTCATCAAATATGGGAAAGAATCAAACAGAATTACTGTAGGAGGCTGTAACTGTCTATATTAGTTTTTGTAGTAATTTAAGGCAGGAAATATCTATAGAAGTTAAGCATTTTATTAATATAAATAAAATGAATATTTTCATTGCACTTATAGAATGGAAGCTTATGTTTTTGGAGAAGGGTGTGTGTGTTATGTGATGTATATGTGTGTACATATGATTTAAATAAAATATGGACTACTAGTTACCATGTAAGAACATAACATTTTTTTTTCAAATCAGCATATGTGTCATTGCTACATGTAAGTTTTTAGCAAAACATTATAACTACTAATATTGATCGTACAGCTGACCACAGACCCAATAGACATTAAAATTAAATGATATATTACAGCAGACAGGGTTCCCTTATCTATCATTAGATAAATAGAACTGTTCTACTTGCTTTAAAGCTTTTCCTTTATGGTTCTATTCTAAATTCATTTTTGTACCTCTGGTTAATGGATTTGGGGCTATCAGTGTACGAATGAAAAAATTCCAAGAATACCAAACCATCTTCCTACTCACTGACTCTATAGTGATGCATTTAAATTCCATTTTGTGTAAAAGCCATAATTTTAGGAGGTGTGCTGATGGGGCTTTCCCATGTATATTTTTTTCATGTTATCACCTTTGGCGGACCCAACAGGTACTCCTATTAACCCAAAGGTCAGTCCTCCATATTTTAATTGTTATCATGAATATGATATGTTCCAAACACGACGTGTAAGCAAGTACTATAATTAGGGTGGAGTAAGAAAAGTTGGGGATCAATAAGGATGCATAGAAGACATTTGTAATGTGAACCCTCAGAAAGGGATACTCTGACTTCAGAATCATGTCTCCCTCTAAGAGTATTTGGTTTTTGATAACATTAAAATGCTTTCCTATAAGCGTTTTATCAAAATGATTAAGATTCAAAATGAATATAGTATCAATCTCAGACACACTGAAATGATGGAATTAGACATCAGAGTTTGAGAAAACCAAGAACTTACCATCTGATACTTTGTGTTCACAGTTAAGCAAATCTCTGCAGATTCGTGCTGGGTTATCTCGTGTGCCAAGAGGATTCTTGATGCTGTGCAGTAAATTGCTAAGGTAGTTCAGGGTTTTGGATATCTCTGCACCGTAGTCAATTAGAGTCACTTCAGTATTTTGGTAGTTCTGCCAAGTCATCACAGGAATCATATTAGCAAAAAACCAGAGTAGCCAGCAGCATTATTGAACCCTCATCATCAACATGGACCAAGGCAGAAGAAAAATGTATCTTTGTTGTGTGCGGTGACTTGGGAGTAGGGTGTAAAGATCAGTTTATATTCAAATATAGCCATCTATGTATATTTTATTAAACTGGATCCTAAGTAAGAGATTAAATTCACTCCAAAAGCCTAGTTTTCAAGCTAACATAAAACTTAACAATTATTATGCCCACTGTAGTATATTATTTTTTAAGAAATTATACATTGAATAGAGTTTAGTCAAGAAAAATGAGTAACAGTGATAGATCCCATTTTAAGAAATGGCTAACTTCATTAAACTATTTTCTTCTACAGTATCTAATTCTTTGTTTAAAAATTCCTTAAATGATATTACACCTTTTAAAAATGTTTTCCTTAAAAAAACCCATGCATATATTTCTGCTTATTAAAAATGCTTACTCTGTCCTTGAAAGTAGTTTCATTACGTTCAATCTGTTTTAAATACAATCTTTGAGATAAAGCCACATTTTGGACTCTGAAAAAACTTTCAGTTTAATTTGTATATTGAGAGTGCCAATGTAAATAAAGCCAGATATATTACCTCCATCTGTAGGGCAGCATGTGATTCAATCAAGGCTTGAATAGCAGCATTGATATCCATTTGTTTCTGTGTAAAACAAAACCATTTGAGATTAGCAGTAACATCAACACTGAGTACTCTAAAGTAAGGGCTGTAAATTCTGAAAGCAGTGCTATTAAAGTATACTAGACTTATTATCTGAAGGGGGTTTGTAACTCTTATGGTTAGACAGATGCTGCAAATTTTGCCTGGATAACTGGAAGGACAATATGCTGCCTTCATCCAAATCTCGAAAGTCTCCTAATTAAAACAGGACCAAAGTCTAGAGCCCTCAAATGAAAAACTATTTGTCACTGCTGCATAAACACACACACACAAGTTACTCAAATGGAAGAAGAATGAAATATGACCCCCTCAGTTAATAAATTGTAAAGTGAAGAATAAATAACTGTAGTAATTTATAACAGTTACATTCTTGGAAGGAAAATATAATAAAATACTACTGTCCTGAGGTAGTCACCACATTCGTTTAATCTGATACTTCTGCGGTCTTAAAAACAATTTCTGAAGTTGGAAAATGCACCATTAGTCCCAAAAGAAATAATACAGCATGAATCCAATCTCCTCCTGCATTTAATAAAAGATATTTTTAGAGAAAGGCTCAGCATAACCATTAGTAAAAGTCTTTTTGTATTTTATTTTTTAAAAAAGCTTGGAGACTAAGAAGCCTGAGTTGGGAGAAAGTTCTGTGAAATGGCATCTGTGTACACAAATCAAGCAATCTGATTTCCTTTAGAACGATTGTGTTCCTAAGATATCTTTTTACTTGGAGGGCCATACAATAAAAACTGTTTTCAACAGATCTCTCATAACTCAAGGCTGGTAATTTGAAAAACTATTTAAAATGATGGGACAATCAATAAAATGCACTCTTCCTTGCCTCAACATGTGGTTTTCATATTGGAAAATAATTGACTCATTCTGTGCATATATACTGCCAAACACTGTGATACATATTGAGGATAAACGGTAAGCTAAAAAGAAAACTGCCCTTGTGAAGCTGAAGTTTAAGGGAGAGAAAGGCACTAATCAGATCTTAAAACCACACAATTACAAATTGTGATATGTGCTATGAAAGAAAAGAAGTGCTTGGACCTATGAAAGAAATTAGGGGGTTTCAATGAAATCTGGAGGATGAGAACTTTGGAAGTAGATGAGGGAAGGTTTCCTTGAGATAGTGACATTTGATCTGAGATCTGAAGATAAATAAGAATTGTTGGGAGAGGGGGTGAGAGAGCTTTCCAGGCAGAGTAACAGCCTTGCACAAAAGCTATGAAAGAGAGAAACATGACCTATTCAAAAAGCAGAAAGGGTCAGCCTAAAAGGTCCTACACAGATTAAATAATTCCGACCATCATGCCTGTGTGAATGAGCAGATTTTGGACATGGGTCGCATGTCCAAAATATTTGCACTAAACATGGGCGATTGAATTAAGTACTAAATAACAGCCATCCTTGTATTTTCCAGGTGGTTTGTTATTAGGGCTTTGATCTTAGAAAACATAGCATAAGCAGTTCTCAAACTCTTCAGTTTAGGACTTTTTGCACTTTTAAATATTATTAAGGGCCTTAAAAAACTTTTATTTACATGAGTTATAACTTTTGGTATTTACCAAAGTAGAAATTAAAACACAAATTTGTGTTATTGCTTTAAAATAACCCATTATACATTTTTTAAAGTTTATTTATTTATTTTGAGAGAAAGTGAGCACAGGCAGGGGAGGGACAGAGAGAGAGAGAGAGAGAGTGAGAGAGAATCCCAAGCAGGCTCTGCTCTGTCAGTGCAGAGTCATGAGATCATGACCTGAGCTGAGATCAAGAGTGGGAGCTTAACCGACTGAGCCACACCCCAACCCATTATATGTTAATACAAATATTTTAAAGTAAAATAATTGTATTTTCCAAAACAAAAAAATCTGAGAAGAATGGTGCTGTTTTATATATTCGTACATATCTTTAATGTCTGGATTGATAGAAGATAGCTAGATTGTCTTATTTCCTTCAGTATTCAATCTGTTATGATATGTTATTTTAGTTGAAATATATGAAGAAAATCTGGCCCTGCAGAGACATGCAGTTGGAAATAGGATTATTTTAGTACTCTTTTCGGATAATTGTGGATATTCTTTGATACTATACCAAACTTGACAAATGATAATTTCTTAAGGGTTAGTTGAAATTTGAAATCTGAAATCAAGTCTATGAACTTTTTGTGCTTTTTTATATTAAAATCTATTGGTCTAACTTGAACTGTGAAAGACTCTTTTATCTACCCATGATACTGTTAACATTGCCCATTGATTATTTAGAAAATAACGGTTCATCAGGGTGCCTGGGTGGCTCAGCTGGTTGGGCGCCGACTTCAGCTCAGGTCATGATCTCATGGGTTCATGGGTTTGGGCCCCTCGACGGGCTCTGTGCTGATAGCTCACAACATGGAGCCTGCTTCAGGTTCTGCGTCTCCCTCTCTCTCTACCCCTCCCCCATGCGCGCGTGCTCTCTCTCTCTCTCAAAAATAAACATTAAAAAAATAAAAACGAAAAAAAGAAAATAATGGGTCACGGAATTATGCAGATCTTCCAAATTCTGACACATTTCATTATTAATATCACACAGTTATATTTATCAACACCATCACCAATCTCAGAAAAGTGGAAGTATGGGGAAGCTGTCAAACACATAGTGGTAGATAGAAGTTTTCCCCAATTTTTATTTTTGCTTGAAAGTTTGAGACTTATCATTGGCATCGACTTCTGTCAATAGTTTCCTTGAAATGAGAGGCTTGATTCATTCATGTTTAAGAAAATATCTGCGGAGGGGCGCCTGGGTGGCTCAGTCCGTTAAGCGTCTGACTTTGGCTCAGGTCATCTCATGGTTCGTGAGTTCTAGCCCCACATCAGGCTCTGTGCTGACAGATCAGAACCTGGAGCCTGCTTCGGATTCTGTGTCTCCCTCTCTCTCTGCCCCCACCCATGCTTGTGCTCTGTCTCTCTCGCTCAAAAATGAATAAACATTAAAAAAATAATAATAAAAAAAGAAAATATCTGCTGAATACTCATGAGTGTATAATATTGTTAGTCTATCTAGTAAGTATGGTGTTCTATGAAAAGAGCAGCCAGTTCAGTTTGTAACTGAGACAATTGCACAAGTGCTTTTCCTTGAGGTAAATACTATCCCCTTCAGTATGCAGCAGAAGTGTTTTTCTATATGTTCTTCTATTTTGTTCTAGAGATTACTAAAAAGTTGTATACTCAAGATTGGAGATTTAGGAGACAGCAGAAACAGTGGAGTAATGACCTCCCAGAATTTTCTCCCCTATAAAAGCAATGAGAAAACTGGAAAAAATGTCAGAATGAAGTTTTTCAGGACTATGGAAATTAACAAAATGCTTGCAGCAATCTGGGGGGGCATTTATTTAAGAAAAATATCTGAATCTTGGTAAGGGCAGTGAGCTTCATGGAACTTTAATTGCCCTATTCCCATGTCTTTCTTTTCAGCTCTGTGGTAGCCCTAAAAATACCAACCCATAATTACAGTAAAAACAAGAAGCCAGGAAGTCATGGGGGGAGCAGAATGGGGTTGGAGTTGCTCTAAAGCATCATTTCCAGTGAATTATTATTATTTGACCTGCCTGGTAGTTACCTAGAAGACACCATTTGCAAGGCTGTCTTTATTTTACCTGACTCGCAGCTCATCCAGTGCAAAATACATTTTCCCTAAGAGTGTTTTTCAAAAGCATTTAGAGGGAATTGTTTAACTTTGTGGCTGTCTGGAGCACTGGAAAACAGTTGGGGCAAGCAACAAGCTAACAAAAAGCTTACAAGAGAAAGGTAGGGAATGATGTGTCCCCACAGGAAATCTGAAAAGCTTTGACATATTTCTGGAAATCTAGAAGTCCATGTGCATTTGTAGCATTGTGCATATGCTTAGAAAATATCTAAGCTCTTTCCTCTGGCTTTCAGTCTCTGTGAAATCAGGAAGTTAAAGCTAAGGCATAGTTTTTAATCACCTGGCAGAGCAATGAAGGGGTGCTCCAACATACACAGAGACATTTGTTAAAAACTGGGAGACTTACTGGTTCTGCCATTTAAGGAAATCTCTCTCCACTTGTTAGCTGACCACTAACCTGAGTAGAGACTTAAGTGGTCACACATGTCAAAGCATAGAGACTTTACAAAATTCAGAAAAGTCAGTAAACAAAATAACATACAACAACAAATAGCAACAAAAATAAACGCAGGGTTGAAGGGAACAATTTTATTTCCAAAAATGCCTAATTATTTTATTTACAATGTACAGTCTTTGACAAAAAAATTACAAGACATGCAAAGAAACATTAAAGTATGGCCCATAAGCAAGCAAACGGGTAATCAGTCAATAGGAGCTGTTCCTGAAGAAGACTAGATGTTGTACTTAGTAGACAAAGACTTTTTAAAGCTATTGTAGATATGTTAAAAAAAAAAAAACTAAAGGAAACAATGTCTATATAACTAAACAAAAGTATGAAAAAGACAAATAAAGAATATCAATTATAAAAAAAGGAAATTATAGAAAAGAACCAAATAGAAATTCTGCAGTTGAAAGGTACAAAAAATGAAATGAAAATTTACTAGAAAGGCTCAATGGTAGATTTCAGTAGACAGAAGAATCAGTGAACTTGAAGATAGGTTTATTGAAATTTTCCAATCAGAAGAGTATACAGATAAAACAGTGAAGAAAATGAACAGAGGCTCTGAAACCTATGGAACACCAACAAAAATACTAACATGTGCATAATGGGAGTATCAGAAGAGGAAGAGAAAATGGGGCAGAAAGAATATTTCAAGAAATAATAATGGCTGTAAGACAGTGATGAGAGAAATTAAACAAGAAGAAACAAATGGAAAGATATTCCATGGTTATGGATCAAAAGAATATTTTGTTTTGTTTTTTGTTAAAACGTCCATATTACCCAAAGTAATCTACAGAGTCATGAAATCCCTTATCAAAATTCCAATGGCACTTTTCACAGAAATAGAACAAACAATTCTAAAATTTTTAGGAAGACCTTGAATAGTCAAAGACATCTTAAGAAGAAGAACAAAGATGGAGGCATCTTGCTCCCTAATTTCAAGCTAGTAGTAAAAGCCATAGTAATCAAAACAGTATGGTACTGGTATTAAGACTGACACACAGACCAAAGGAACAGAATAGAGAACCCAGAAATAAATCCATGGATATGTGGCCAATTAATTTACAACAAAGGAGCCAAAAATATACAATGAAGTAGGGGCAGTCTCTTCAATAAATGGTATTGGGAAAACTTGACAGGAACATGCAATAGGATGAAACTGGACCACTACCTTACCAGACACAAAAATTAACTCAAAATGGATAAAGACTTGAATGTAAGACCTGAAACCATAAAACTCTTAGAAGAAAACACAGGTGGTAAGTTCTTTGATACCAGTTTTGGTGATAATTTTTTTTGGATTGACACCAAAAGCAAAGGCAACAAAAGCATTGTAAACAAGTGAGATCACATCAAACTAAGAAGTTTCTGCAGAGCAAAAGAAACAATCAGCAGAATGAAAAGGCAACCTACTGAATGGAAGAAAATATTTGCAAATCATATAATCGGATATGTGGTTAATATCCAAAATATACAACTCAATCACAAAACCCTAAAACAATCCAATTAAAAATTGGGCAGAGGATCTGAACTGACATTTTTCCAAAGAAAAAATAGAAATGGCCAACAGGTTTATGAAAAGGTGTTCAACATCATTAATCATAAGGGAAGTGCAACTCAAAACCACAATGAGCTATCATTTCATACCTGTTAGAATGGCTATTATCAAAAGACAACAAATAACAAGTGCTGGAGAGGATGTGGAGGAAAGGAAGCTCTTGTAAACTGTTGGTGGGAATGTAAATTGGTACAGCCACTGTAAAATCCAGTATGGAGATCCCCCCCCCCCAAATAAATAGAATTACCATATGATCCAGCTAGTCCAATTCTGGGTATTTATCGGAAGAATACAAAAATGCTGATTTGAAAACATATATGCTTTCCTATGTTCACTGCAGCATTATTTACAATAGATAAGAAATGGAGAGAACCTGAACCACCTAAAACTAATGTAATGTTATATGTCAATTATACCTCAATTTAAAAAAGGGAATGGATGAAAAACATTAATGTTTGATGAGAAACATTAATCTACACATCCAAGAAGATCAATGAACTTCCACAGATACATCATAATCAAACTGTTGAAAGATAAAGACAGAGAGAATCTTGAAGGCAGAAACAGAAAAGATTCATTATACCCAAGAGATCCTCAATGAAATTAACAGCTAAATTTTCATAAAAAAATCATAAAGGTAAAAAGGCAGTGGGACAACATATTCAGAGTGCTGAAAGAAAATGACCATCAACCAAGAGTGCTATTTCAAATAAAACTATCTTTCCAAAATAAAGGAAAAATTAAGAAATTCCCAGATAAATAAAAACTAAGAGAATTCATCACTAACAAAACTTCCCTAGAAAAATAATAATTTCAGCCTGAAATTAAAGATTACTAGGCAGAAACTTGAATCCAAATAAAGAAATAAAAAGCACTGCTAAACATAACCATACAGGTAAATATAAATGAGTATAGATTCCATACAGCCAAAACAATCCCGAAAAAGACCGGAGTTGAAGTCCTCACACTTCAATTTCAAAACTTACTACAAAGCTACAGTAATCAAAACAGTATGGTACTGTCATAAAGACAGACCAATAGACTAGAATAGAGTCCAGAGGTAAATCTTTACATATATGGTCAAATGATTTTTGATCAAGATGTCAAGACCATTGAATTGGGAAAGAACAGTTTTCAACAAACAGTGCTGGGAAAATTGATATCCACATATAAGAGAATGAAGTTAGACCCTTATCTTACATCATATACAAAAATTAACTCAAAATAAATCAAAGACTTAAATATAAGAGTTAAACCAATAAACCTCTTAGAAAGCACAGGGGAAAAACTTCATTACATTGGATTTGGCAATGACTTCTTGGATATGACACTAAAAGCAAGGCAAGAAAATAAAAATAGATAAATTGGACTACACTAGAATTAAAAACTTCTGTACAAAGAACACTATCAACAGAGTGAAAAGGCAAACAAAAGGAGAAAATATTTCTATCATATATTGGATAAGGGATTAATATCCAGAATATATAAAGAATTCCTACAACCTAACAACAACAAATAAGCAATCCAATTCAAAAATGGGCGAAGGACTTGAATAGACATTTTCCCAAAGAAGATATATAAGCCAATAAGCACATTAAAAGATGCTCATCTTCAATAATTATTGGGGCAATGCAAATAAAAACCACAAGTAGGTGCCACTTCACACCCATTAGGATGGGTGTTATAAAAACAACAACAACAAATAAAACAATATAACAAGTGTTGGCGGGGATGTAGAGAATTTGGAACCCTGTGCAGTGCTGATGGGAATGTGAAAGGATGCAGCTGCTATAAAATACAGCATAGAGTACCTCAAAAAATTAAACATGGTATTAGTATATGATCCAGCAATGTCATTTGTGGGTGTATACCAAAATGAATTGAAAGGAAAGTCTCAAGCAGATACTGTACACCTATGTTCATAGCAGCATTATTCACAATAACTAAAAAGCAGAAGCAATTCAAATATCTCCCTGGATAAACCAAATGGGGCATGTATACATATACTGGAATATTATTCAGCCTTAAAAGAGGAAAGTCAGACACATGCTGCAACGCTGTAGACATTATGCTAAGTGAAATAAGCTGGTCATAAAAGGACAAACACTGTCACTTATATGTCACAAATATGTACTTATATGTTCCTGGAGTGGTCAAATTAATAGAGACAGAATGGTAGTTTCCAGGTGCTGGGGAAGGGAGGAATTGGGAATTATTGTTTAATGGGTACTGAGCCTCAGTTTTGAAAGAGCAAAAAAGTTCTGGGGATGGGTGGTGGAGATTGTTGTACAACAATGTGAGGCCCAAATGTCCATCAACTGATGAATATATACATATATATACATATATGTATTATATGTATATGTATATATATTATATGTATGTATATGTATATGTGTGTGTGTATATATATATATATATATATATATATATATATATTCTGGTGATCAGAATCTCAGTGATCAGAAAGAATGAAATCTTGCCATTTGCAACAACATGGATGGAACTAGAGTGAATTATGCTAAGTGAAATAAGTCAGGTAGAGAAAGACAAATATCACATGATTTCCTCATATGTGGAATTTAAGAAACACAACAGATGAATATAGGGGGAGGGAAGCAAAAATAAGATAAAATCAGAGGGAGGAAAACCATAAGAGACTCTTAAATGCAGAGAACAGACTGGAGGTTGCTGGAGGGGAGGTGGGTGGTGGGATGGGCATTAAGGAAGGCACTTGTTGGGGTGGGCACTGGGTATTGTGTGTAAAGTGATGAATCACTGGGTTCTACTCCTGGAACCAATACTACACTATATGTTGACTGACTTGAATTTAAATGTTAAAAATGGAAAAAAAGAAAACCCAAAAACCAATGTGAATGTACTGGATACCACTGAACTGTATACTTAAAATGGTTAAAATGTTATGTATATTTTACCAAAACTAACAATAATAAATAAATATGCTCATTATCCCTTACACTTAACCATCCTACTGCTGGGAATTAGTCCTATAGATATGCTGCAAAATGGTATGCATATGGACAGGACATTTGTACTGGTGGTATTAGCAAAAGACTGGAAATAAACACTCATCAACAGAGAAATTAGATGAATAAACTAAAGGGTATTCTTTTTTAAAATTATTTTTGAAAAGTTTATTTATTTTTGAGAGAGAGAGAGAGAGTACAAGTGGGGGAAAGGCAGAGAGACAGAGGGACAGAGGCTCCAAAGGAGGCTCTGTGCTGACAGCAGAGAAACTGACACAGGGCTCGAACCCACTATGAGATCATGACCTGAACCAAAGTTGGACACTTAACTGACTGAGTCCCCCAGGCACCCCAAACTGCAGGACATTCTTAAGTGAGATGACCATTTTTTATTTTCTCTGAGTGTGGCAGTGACAAATACAGTGACTTTTAGTAGATTAATCGTGTAAAGTATGGTATTTGATGCATACTAAGGTACCAGCAACTTTAAATGCCAACTCATAGGGGAAGGGAAGGAAAAATAAGATAAAAACTAAGACAAGACAGGGAGGCACACCATTAAGATTCTTAAGTACAGAGAACAAACTGAGGGTTACTGGAGGGGAGACGGGTTGGGGGATGGACTAAATGGGTGATGGGCATTAAGGAGGG
This sequence comes from Panthera tigris, assembly GCF_018350195.1. Classification (NCBI taxonomy): domain Eukaryota; kingdom Metazoa; phylum Chordata; class Mammalia; order Carnivora; family Felidae; genus Panthera; species Panthera tigris. Next base: position 71,688,104 of record NC_056667.1, read on the forward strand.
CATTTGTTGAGATGCCCACTGGGCGTTATGATGAATCACTGGGTTCTACTCCTGAAACCAATACTACACTTGTATGTTAATTAACTTGAATTTAAATAAATATATTTAAAAAAATTAAATGTGAACTCAATGAAAAAGGCTTTCCCCCCACCCAACAGGCATTAAAGAAATGTCATAAAACTTGGCCACCCATGAAATTTCTTGGCAATACACATATTTGTATAATTTCTAATGTATTCCTAAAGCCTAGCTCATGCCTGGCACATAGTAGGCATTCAATTTGTTGAATTTATGAATGTTTTCCCAAGGATAGTCTTTAGTGAGGGCAGGCCCAGAGAGACTATTATGAGGATCTGCTGGGAAAGTCATTCAGCAATGTCTAAGTACCCACATCTGAGTGTAAAACTCTCATTAGGTGCAGTGAAGGAATCCAAAAGCAGTAGCTCCCTCCATGTACTCTTGTTAGAGAGAACACATTCTCACATGAACATCACTTAAAGTTATAAAAACATGCACATAAAATAGAAGACAGACAATAGGAAGTAATCAGATTGTTGGCACTAATGAGGAGAACTAGGATTCATTATACCCTGGGGGAATGAAATCTTCACAATTCTTTCCCAACTTATTTGAATAAAATGTAGATCCAGTCTGAGCACTCTAGTATTTTGAGGAGAAGTGTTATTTAAAAAAAAATTTTAGGGGCGCCTGCGTGGCTCAGTCGGTTGAGCACCGACTTCGGCTCAGGTTACGATCTCGCGGTCCGTGAGTTCGAGCCCCGCATCGGGCCCCTGTGCTGACCGCTCAGAGCCCGGAGCCTGTTTCAATTCTGTGTCTCCCTCTCTCTGACCCTCCCCCATTCATGCTCTGTCTCTCTCTGTCTCAAAAATAAATAAACGTTAAAAAAAAAATAAATAAAAAATAAAAAAAATTTTTAAACATTTATTCATTTTTGAGAGACAGAGACAGAGTGTGAGCAGGGGAGGGGCAGAGAGAGAGGGAGACACAGAGTCCAAAGCAGGCTCCAGGCTCCGAGCTGTCAGCACAGAGCCTGATGCGGGGCTCGAACCCATGAACTGCGAGATCATGACCTGAGCTGAAGTCTGGCACTTAACTAACTGAGCCACACAGGCACCCCGAGAAGTGTTATTTTAAAGGTGTCTGAAGTCTTAAGATCCCTGGATAGTGTAAACATTGATGGGATAGGAACTGGTTTCATGTCATGCCCCTCCCCATAGTGGAAGTAACCACTTGTTCTAGGGAATCAAAGACTGCACCAGCAGCTTCAGCCTCTAAATTCACCAAACCCGGTTTCACAGTCGACCCACTAATTGTAAATCAGTTGAATACTCCTTATCTCATCTAGTTATTTTTAACGATTACTATTTCCAACCCCCGTCCCAACACACATACTCATCTTGTTCTTCCCTTTACCCCACTGATCATTTTTGGTTAACTTTGCCATCCCGTTGTAGATTTGCTAGTTTCTAAATATCTTACCCATGTACACTAAGGTCTGACCATCACTGTGATAATATCCTCAAATTCAAAAGTACCATCAATATATATTCCTTTTCCTGAAACATTTCCTTTTAGCTATTCTACTTTAGAAACTTGGGCAAGTTACTTTACTTTCATAGGTCTTAAAAAAAAGAAGTTAAACTGGATTAGAGGTTTTCAAACTTATCTTGACCCATAGCAAGAAATACATTTCTACATCATGATACGGTCCACACAAAAATACATACATTTAACTGAAGTTTTAAAAAATCATATTTATTCTTATTAGGGCTGATAGACTGATTTTTTCTTTTTTATTGAAGTAAAATTCACATAAAATAAAATTCACCATTTTAACCATTTTTAAAGTGTACAATTCAGTTGCTTTTCGTAATTCACTAAGTTGTGTTAATGATTACCCCTACTTAATTTTGAAACATTTCTATTACCTCTAAAAGAAACCTCATACCTATTAAGCAGTCATTCACCATATTTTTTCTATTCTATTTAATTTAATTTAATTTAGAAATGATTCTGAATAAGACTCACTAAACTGATCTAAGGAACCACTAACTAATGAGTCATAAGTCAGTCTGAAATAAATGCTACATAAATTACTAAGAAAACGTCTGTCTCTAAGTCTATGATGCTATTCCATTCTAGACATTATTGCCTTCCAAATGAAATATTCTGTCTTAGAGGATTCCCACTGTAATTTTCTAAGAGGTACAACTTGCTTTTGGACTCAATTATTCATTCATTCCATAGATAATCATTAGGGCGTGAATGGAAAAGAAATTAAAAAAAAAATAGTTTCTACCCTTCAGAGAGTTCACACTCTAATAATAGAAAGAGACTGGAAGGAAAACGAATGAGTATAAATAAGAAGGGGAAGTGATTGGTTCTACCTTGCAGTGTGATGAGGAGAAGGAATTAAGAAGTTTCAAAGAAGATATGATCATAAATTGACCTCAGAAAGAATATATAGGTATTTTCCCATTGATATTTATACTTGTGCTCTACAAGTCTTCTTCTCAGGGTTAAAATGTCACTTCCTTAAAATAGACTGTGAAAATCCCAGAAAGATAATATAAGGAAACCAGCTTTCATATTGGCCAAGAAGAAGGAAGGCAAAAAGAAAGGAATAAAAGAAGGAAAGAAAGAAACTAATATTTATTAAGTATCTACATACAACATGACAAACACATGTATTTTCTTATTTAATCCTACTAATAATTCCTCAAAGTATATATTCTTATCCACATTTTGTTCAGAATAAACATCTCTCACACTACTTCATTTTGGCTGTATAGGAACACATACAAACATTTCTAAGTGAGACAGGGCTATGGTGCCACAAAGTTTGGTATTTCAGTGTGAAATTTTTCACTAACCACGTCTAATTTGCCAATGATCTTTTAAGACTTGTCCTTTCTTAGGAAGGCAGCTATATCAAAATAATTATAGAGTGGGAAGGCAACTGATGAAGGTATTTGTAACCCAGGCTTTGTGGAGATCCAAGGAAGAATGGAGATAGAGAGTAATTTAAGATTAAATATAGGCATTCCCATTAAAGTGCATGCCAGGGAAGGTTTTGACCCTGTTCAGATGGCCAGAAAGGGGGAGTAATTTTTAAAAATCATGGAGAATGAATCTCCTATTTCCAAGGGGATAATCTTCCTGTGGCATCTTTCTTGAAAGTTACTCTTCACCATGATAAAAAGCTAAGAGGTATGAAGAGTTTCTGGCCTGTTGAGAATAGATCATAGTGATCCAGCAACTAGAACTGTCAGAAATCCAATGGACACCAGTGCAGCATGTGGAAATAAGTAAGGCTAGAAGGCATAGGACTAGGCGTTGTTTGGGATGATGTAGCCAGTGGTGGATCTTCTTTAGGGAGACGATCTGATCAAGGACCATTGTATTTGACAAGCCTGCTGTAGGAGAGGGGCATGGGTGAGGTTGGAGATGGAAGGAGATTCTTGCAGGAAGCAGGAAGACAAATAGATTATTGGGTATGAGAGTGAATGTAAAGCATATGGGAAACCAGACTTGGATCATCAGAGGCCAGGAGATACCAGCTGATAATGAGGCAACAGAAGCATTGCTTCAAAGATAAGGGTAGCAAGCTCTAGGTTGTTATAGATAACAAGCAAATATAGAAGTCTGAAGGCTACTACAGCCATCAGCAAGTGAGATGGATTCTTGAAAGCCTAAGAAGTGGATTACTGGTTGGCAGAAAAACATTTAAAAAAAAGGAGAGACAGAAATTAGAAGTAGGAAGAAATGGAGGGAGTTAGTATTTTTTGAGTACTTATTATGTCAGGCATTATGCTGAGTGACTTACTTTTTAATTATTTTTTTTTTATTTTGAGAGAGATAGAGCAAGCAGGGGACAGGAAGGGAGGGAGGGAAGGAGAGGGAGGGATAGAGAGAGAGAGAGAAAGAGAGAGAGAGAATCTCAAGCAGGCTCTGCTCTGTCTTGTTTAAGCCATCAGGTCTATGGATAGTTATGGCTATAACAGATTGAGCCACCAGGACATCCCTTTACTTCTTATTTAAAACTCAAATCCACCAAGAAAGTAAGACCATCCCCTTTTTAAAGACAAGAAGTCTGAGTCTGAGGCTTAGATTTCATTATTATACCTGGGGAGGGTCTATATCAGATTAGCAAAAGAAACAGAGGTAAGGAAGAGAAACACCTTTTAAACAGGGAGTTAGAATAAGCTTTAAAAAGCTTTAATGTAATATATGAAGATAAAGTAAACAAAACCAAGAAAACTTACTCTTGGGCCAGGTGCTCCAGGTGGACCCTATAACATGACAAATTTTAAAAAGAATTTGTCAGTAGATAATCTCAAACCAGGCAAGCATATAAGCATCACCAGTAAACAGATATAAATATAAATAAACTCACTGGAGGCCCTGGTTGACCTCTTGGCCCTTGGGGACCCTAGAAGACATGAAGATAAAGTATAATATGTATCTTATGCATATGGTTTGGTATAAACAAGACAACCAAGATTCAACATCTATCACCGCCTTTCATGTGAGGCAGGTTCTTAAGATTCAAAGTTGTTTTAATATTTTGAAGCTATATGCTCTTTGCACTCAAATATCACACACAATAATGAACAAGCTGGATATTTACTTTCATGTTTTATTGATACTAGACAATGAATTTGTTCATTTTAAAAATCTATTATAAATATAATATTTAAAAATGTTAATACTGCCTAAGTATGTTTTTTCCTGTTATTTCTATATACCATCCACCTAATCAGCAAAGATGAAAATTTTAGTGTTCTTAGATACCTCTTTTTCCTTCAACATCCACCTATAATTTGATTACTACTGTTGAATTCACCACCATATTCATAGTAACAGTCTTAGTTTAGTGTTAATCATGTATTGTAGACTGAATGTTTGTGTTCCCCCCAAATTCACATATTAAAGCCCTGATCTTTAGTGTGATGGCATTTGGCTGTGGGGTTTTGGGGAGGTAATTAGATCATGTAGAACCCTTATGTGGAGTCCTTCTAAGAGGAGACACAAGAGAGATGATCTCTCTTTCTACCATATGAGGATATAGCAAGAGGGCCCTTGTCTGCAAACCAAGAAGAGGACCCTCACTTGACATTGAACCTACCAGCACCTTGATCTTGGATTTCAGAGCCTCTACAACTATGAGAAATAATGTTTCTTGTTTAAGCCATCCAGTTTATGGCAATTTGTTATAGCAGCCCAACCTGACTAAGATATTATGTTTTGCCTGGACTCCTAATATGACATTCTGACTTTATTCTGTCTACTATGCTAACTACACTGTGCTTGTAAAATGGAAATCTAATCAGGTCATTATTTAGTTAAAATGATTCAATAGCTCTTTATTTGTCTAGAGATGATGTAAACTTCCTTAAAGTGATAGCTGCCATTTATTGAGAACTTACTGCATGCCAAGTTGTGTGCTCACTTTCTGAGAACTGTATGCCAACTCATATGCTACATTTCCATTTTACAGTGAAGAAAGTGGCAACCAGCAAATAAGGGACTGAACTAGGGTTAAAATGGAAGTCAATTGAATATAAAAGTATATGTTCTTTTTTTTTTTTAATTTTAGAGAGAGAAAGTGTGCAAGTGGGAGAGAGGGGCAAAGGGAGAGAGAGAGAAACCCAAGCAGGCTCCACACTCAGCACAGAACCTGATGCAAGGCTAGATCCCATGACCCTGGCATCATGACCTGAGCCAAAATCAAGTCAGACGCTCAACCGATTGAGCCACCCAGGCACCTCAAAAGTATATGTTCTTAATCAATGTACACCCCTACCTCCTCTTCAAGATCTGGGCCTCACCTCTACTTACTCTCTCCAACACATCCTACACCCCATCTATAACCAACTACTTGTGGATCTCTGCATCTTCAAAATTCTTTCACACATGCATTCTCTTGCATGTGCTATTTCCTTGACCAGGAATGCTCCTCCTTACCTTCTCTATCTGTGTAACTCTCATTCCTCTTCCAGTATATCTTTAAAACTCTATACTTACCTTGCTCACCCATCCCCAGCCACCTCCCTCATGCTCAACTAACCACTTCTCCATTTCCTAGTACATAACACAGTGGAAAATCCCTAGGGATGTTTAAGAATGTCTTAGTCACCTTTTCGTTTCCTGGAACAAGAATAGTGTCTACTTCATAGTAGGTGTTTGAAAATTGCAACTGAATGGATGAATAATGTAAAAAAATTACCTCATATTAATTTAGAAATTAGAATAGTTAAAATGTATGTAGTAAAATGTGAAAAGTTATGTTGAAATTTTTCAAAATGAAACAACAGTAATCATTGTTAAGAATGTCTGCTCAGGCCACTTCGGATCCTCTGTCCCCCTCTCTCTGCCCCTCCCCTGTGCACATGTGCTTGTTCTCTCTCTCTCTCTCTCTCTCTCTCTCTCTCTCAAAAATAAAGAAAAAAATAAACATTAAAAAAAAGAATGTATGCTCAAAATTTAACTTACTTGATGGTCAACTGAATGTTAAGACCATATTGAGCTAAATTCAGATTATGGTTAAAAGATGACAAAAGATCTCTCTTCAGTTGAGATCTGAATAATGTTGATGTCATGCTTGACTTACATTAATTATTTCCAGAGCTGTTGATTCTAAATATACTGTGAAAACTAGAGCAAACAACAGTAACTTAAAAAGGATAGAGCACTCCAGTACCATGCTTGCTGGACATTTCTTAGTTTGCATGGCTTATGCTTATGATTTCAAGTAAAGAATGTACAAAACTTGTACCTCAGAAGCTACGTGATAAATTACAGAAAGGCCATGCTGGAGATGGCCTTTAAAATTGTTTTTAATGTTTATTTATTTTTGAGAGAGAGAGAGAGAGAAAGAGAGAGAGAGAGACGGTACATGAGCAGAGGAGGGGCAGAGAGAGTGAGACACAGAATCTCAAGTAGGCTCCTGGCTCCGAGCTGTCAGCACCGAGCTCGATGAGGGGCTCAAACTCATGAACCATGAGATCATGACCTGAGCTGAAGTCAGATGCTTAACCAACTGAACCACCCAGGAGTCCCTAGAGATAGCTTTTTAAATATATAGAGGTTCAGAATGAATTTGGCTGTGTAAGTTTCTCTATTCTGGAACAACACTGTAAAAGTAAACCATTGACATTTAACCCCGCTTATTTCTGACATTTGCAAAATCTCACTGGTGGTTCAATACAAAACATGTATCTTATCTGTGACTTTGAAAGAAATTATCGTAGAAAGAAGAAACTATTTCTACTGCAGATTTTATTGGTTTCTTTTCAGCTTGTTACACAAAACAAGTCAAGTCATCACAAATGTCATCAAAAGAAATACTTAAAACCAAACAAGACAGGGCAAGCCAGCCCTAAGAAAACAACTGTCTAGAATGAAGCAATTAGCCAAGTAAAACAAAATATTATTCAACAATATAACATTTATTAGTTTTCTATTCCTTTAGTCCACCATTAAGAAAAAGTGATTCACTCTCTCTAGCTACTATATAAAAAAGTATCTAGGGACACCTGCGTGGCTCATTCGGTTGAGTGTCCGACTTCAGTTCAGGTCATGATCTCACAGCTTGTGAGTTGAAGCCCCACGTAGGGCTCTGTGCTGACAGCTCAGAGCCTGGAGCTTCGGATTCTGTGTTTCCCTCTCTCTCTGCCCCTCCCCTGCTCCACGCTCTGCTTCTTTCTCTCTCTCTCTCTCTCAAAAATAAACATTAAAAAAAGTATATGAAGCAGTTTATTATAAAAGCAGTTTATAATAAAACCATGATTGTCTATGTTAATTTCCTAAAGGGAAACTAATTTATGTGAATGGTTATGATGGTTATTTGGCCATAGTCAAAACCCAACCATTGGAAATAGACTTTCTTTCCATTTAATCCCAGAATTTACATTTGATTCTTCAAGAGTAACATATTTTTTCTTACACTTTAAAAAATATTGATAAGTGCATGTCTTTGAACCTGAGTATGTTAGACTTTGCTTTTTTGTGAAGGCAATCTTGATTTAATTTCATAATCTTTAGGCTGGTTTAGGTACAGAGAGCTTCTTTATTCTCAGTTATAAAGTGAGAAGCTCCCATTGCTTAGCAGCATCCTGGGTCTCTACTCAGTAGGTGTAACTAGAAACTCTTGTTTTTTCCCAGTTGTGACAACCAAGTATGTCTCTACAAATTGCCAAATGTCTCCTGTGGTGTATATGTGGTGGGGGGATGGCTCCTGGTTGAGAACAACTGATTTAGAGGGTTTAACTGGGAATTTAGTAATATTAAATAATATTATTAGAAGTAATGTGATTAGGATGGAATCAGTGAATTGTAAGGCACTGAGGATAACTACAAATTAGGAGTCGACTCATGTGGAACCTGCCATGTAAATGGCTGCACTATTCTAAATGTAGGTGAGGGGTCTATATATACCATCTTCCTTACCCAAGTTGCTCCTAAAACTTATTTTTGAGAGGTATGATGATTAATGGAAACGTACAATGGTGTGGGAATCGGGAGACCTGGGCTCTGGTCTTGTCTCTATACCTAATTAACTGTATTTCCTTGAGTGAGTTGTTGCACGTTTGGATCTCAGATACCTCAACTGTAACAAGATTTGGTGAAAGATCAATCTCTAAGGTTCACTTCAAAATTGTGATTTTGAAATGTTTTATCAACTTTCTTCCTCATATTTTGCATGTATTCTAAAAGGGATACTTCTCATGTATTGTTTAATGAGCTGTAGCCCTTTTTTTAAAGGCATGAATCATTATTTGGTCTTGGTAAAAAATGGCATAGCTTTATAAATTGGTAAGAATGGCATACTTTATAAATTCTTATGCCAGCTTCACGGAACATTTAAAAATAAGATTTACAAAGCCCGCTTGATAGATTCTTGTGTTTCTGATCTTTGTACAAAGGAGTGGAGTGTCATATTTGTCTCAATACAATAGATCTTTGCTAATAAAAATTCATTCCAAAAATGCCCCATGTACTGGTATTATTTGAGGCTGACCCCCTTGAGGATATTTGGAAATATAATAGCTAGAAGTGTTTAAGCATTCAATTATTGAAATCATTCCCTTAAAACAAACCTGTAGAATATACTGAAAAAAAATCCTAATGAGAGTATAAGTAATGTTACTAAGCTTTTCCAGATTATGGTTTAATTGCACATTTTATGGAGCAAGTTAACTGCAGATGATCTCTAGGAATTAAAAAATTGCTTTTATAAAGTTCCTTAAACCATAGTGGAATGAAAAGAAAACAGATGATAAAAAGATATTTAATACCAGTTATTCAACAACAAAAAACCAGAATAAACCAATAAATTCTAATGCGCCACAGCTAATGTGGCACATTTTCAACAGTTAATGTTATTACCTATACTAAATGCTGCTGTGTCCCCTTCCTTGTACTAGGAGTCTGTACTTTATTTATGAAGAGAGCTATGGGAATCAACAGAGCAAAAGACTAGTAAGTATATCAATTCAATAAATGCTACTTTATCAGCCAGAATTGAAAATACTTGTTAACTTTTAATTTTAGGGAACAGCATTTATTTATTTATTAATTCATTTCTCAAATATTACCCACTACATAGCAGGTTCTATTCTGGATACTGATAACCAATGTATCAAACAAAGTTCCCTGCTCTCCCAGAGTTTATATTCTAGCAGAGGAAACAGAAAAATAATTTCAAATACTGCTAACTACTATGAAGAAAACAAAACAGGATGTTGTGAAAGAGAATGACCAGGAATGTGAGACTGAACAGTCATGGAGGGCTTCTCTAAAATGGTATTTGAGGCGAGACCTAAATCATGAGATAAGAACCAATCGTGTGAGGAACAGATTGCATATTCTAGGTAAAAGGAAGGCGTGTTCCAAATAATAGAGACAAAATCAGCTTGGTGGCAAGGGGAAAGCGGCACATCATGAGTTTAGAGAGGCCAACCAGGGCTAGTTCTTGCAGGGCATGGTAGAAAGGTAAGGAATTTGGATTTTTTTCTAAGTGCAAGAAGGAGTCATAGGAAGGTTTTAAAGAGGAGAGTGATAGAATCTGGTTTATGCTTTAATGGTATCACTCTAGTTGCTGTGTAGAGAACGGATTGTAGTGGAGAAAAGTGGAAGGAACACTAGGAAGTCAGGAGTCCAAGAAGACATCATGGCAATCTGGACAAAAGTGCTAGTGATAAAGAGTGGGAGAGGTGTGTGAATTCAGAATAGGAATTAGACTTGACAGGAGCTAATCTCTGCTTTAAAGAATTCTTCCTTATGTTCTATGCCTTTCTTTGTTCTTTTATGGGGGATCTGCTTATTTTTCTTTTATGTAGAATCATAAACTCTTACAGCTGGAAGGGACTTTGAGGGTATAAATTCTAATTCCCTACTCAGTGCAAAACTACCAGTCCAGTAACTCAGAAAGATAGTGATTAGGCTTCTAGAGACAAGCATTCATTATCATGTAAAACTATCTTGTTTTAAAGCAGTGCCTTATTATATTAGCAGCTCATTATTATATTGAGCTGGAATCAGCCTCAGTATTCCATCCATTTACTTAACAGTATCTATTCTGCATTAATTATCTGCTAAATCCTGTGATGGGCTTGGAATTAGAGCAAGTCAAACATACTTCCTGGTCTCACGGAGCTCACTGTCTGTGAGGGAGCTAAGCACAGAAATTGAAAATTCAATTCAATAAGTAAATAATTTAAAATTTATTCTCTAGAGTTACTCATATTATACGTATTCTTCCTTTCAAATATTTAAAGACAGCTATCATGTTCCAACACCTCAAATATTTTCTAATTTATTCACCAGTAATTTACTAAATATTTATTTAGCACCAACTATACAACACAGGCACTATCTTAGGTGTTGCAGACACAGCTTTAAAACCAACAACAGGTAAAATACCTGTGTCATGGAGCCTATATTCTAGTGAGGAGAGATATGATAAGCAAAAAACAGGTAAAGAAACAGGTTTAGAAAAGACAGGGAATCGAGGCAGATGGGCACATTGCTATTTTACATAGGCTAGGCAGAAAAAGCCTCTTTGATAAGAGGACATTTAAGAAAAGACTGGGGAACACTTGCCAGGCATTGTACGAGGTCCTGGCTACTAGTTCTTATGTCCACAGGTGGCAGTTGGGTTGAGGATAAAATGTCACTTAACTTAAATTAACTTAAATTAATTACAACCTCATAAATAGGAACTACAGGGATAAAAAACATGGGCAAGAAAAAGCAGGTGCAAAACCCAGGAAGCAAAGAGAGAGCAATGAGAACAAGGAAAGGGATGATAAGGTTGCAGAGTCTGGTAAGGGTTAAACATCCCAGCTCTTTCAACTGGTTTTTCTAGGACATGGCTCCTCGATACACCACTGATCTGAGACAGCCTTTCTCTGAATATGCTTTAATTTTGTCCATGTTCCCCTTTGGGGATGGCCTGACTGGTGTTACCACCTGCTTTATTCTGGGTGCCATATGTCTATCAGTGCAACCTAAAATTTCAGGCATAATCTGCTGAATTTGCAAGCCATCAGAGCCACTGAATTTTCTTTCACGTGAAATGACTGTGAAATTGTCAGAAGTACTTGAGGTTTCCTAACTCTGACAAAAGCTGACGTTCCAGCCACAGTACTTGGAGAGAACTGGTCAGGAAGACAGTTGGAGACAGACAAGTCTAGAAAATGAACTAATTCCAAGCCTCTCTACTTTTCCTTTCCCCTTTCCACTCCTCCTGGGAAATATGACTTCACTGTGTACAGATATCCTTGCTTTTGGCTGTAGCAAGACTGCTGAGAAGATAGGAAGGCCACATTTCTGCAAATTAAAAACATCTATTTTAGGGCACCTGGCTGGCTTAGTTGGTAAAGCATGCAACTCTTGATCTTGGGGTTGTGAGTTCAAGTCCCTCGTCGGGTGTAGAGTTTACTTAAAGATAGTATCTTAAAAAAAAGAAAAAGAAAAACATCTATTTTGAAGCCCTCTGTGGGTTCTTAGCCTCTCTGAAACCATATACATTTCCTTTCTCAGCTAATTAATATAACTGCAACTTACTTATTCTGAGCCCCCAAGCACACCTTATGGTGACAAGCAATGTCAGCTGTCAATGCAATTTCATTATCTTTTAAACCAAGACTTCTCTGCAACCTTTAAATTTATTCTTATTTGCCTTCTGCACTTGGTTTTAATCCCCCTCATATTACTCTGTGCCTGCTCTCTGTTTATGGCTGCTGCTTTAGTTAAGTTCAGCAGGATCTCTGCTGGGAAAGTGGCTTCTTGACAAAATACCTTCTTTAACCTGGAAGCATTGGCATCCCAGAAAAGTAGGAAATAGTGCCAGTGTAAGCCACTTAGTGCTGGAAAGTGCTACGTGTACCTTTTGCCCATCCTCTCACAATTGTTTCCAATTGGCTGAAATATACAACAATTGATATGCTTCTGCTTTGCACCTCTTTAGCACTGAGTGAACACAGTGGGTATATCCTTGAGGCGATGTGGCAGTCCTCTTATTCCAGCACTGGTGAAGAAGGCTCACAAGGCAAATGCCTGATGCCTGACAAGGCAAATATGCCATTTCACACAGTGATCTGGGAAGAATTTGATCAGCAGGTTCTTAAATATGTTTAGGGGTTATCAGGTTTCACTGTACTGTACTATCTAGATTAGTTCTACTTCCGAAAAACTGTAATTTTATTTTTATTTCACAAGTATCAGAGACATCATCATCATCATCATCATCATCATCATAATATAATAAAACAAGGTCCTTGCTTTCATGGAACTTATATAGCCTAGTGACAAGTGATAATATAACCATAAATTTAAACTTACAGTTTCACCTCTAAAGCCTTTTTCACCTCTGGGTCCCTACAAGAAAACAGGAAATGTTAGTTTCGTGCTATTGATTGTTATTTATCAAATGTAGTTGAGGCTATACACAGAAACATGATAACTTATGTTTTTGTTTTTTCTATCCAGCAAGACATATTGAGTAAATTTATATAAATTCTAGTTTCCTTTTTCTGAATAAAGCAAAGCAAAACAAAATCAAAAACAAAAACAGTTTATTGATTTATCATACTATCCACGGAGACAGGGATAACAGGCACTTAAATCAAAACAGCTGATCTGACAATCAAATACCAACCCACGTAGAAGGGAAGTTACCAGATTAAATTCTTCTAATCTTTGTCTTCCCTAGCCTGTGAAAACCTTGTTTCTAGGATGGTGCCTTTTTTTTTCATCTTCTCTTTCTATTCCTCCTTCTGTACATCCCACAAATTTTGATATGTTGTATACATTTTCATCCAGTTCAGAATATTTCTAACTCTCTTTGAGATATCCTCTTGGATCCATGGATTATTTAGAAGTGTGGGGTTTAATTTTCAAGTGTTTGTAGATTTTCTTATTATCTTTCCAATTTACTGATATTTACTTTAATTCCATTATGGCCAGAAAACATATCTTGTATGACTTCAGTTCTCTTAAGTTTAGTACAAAATTTTTTATGACTCAAACTATAGTCTATTTTGGTGATTTTCCATGTACACTTGACAAGAAAGTGTAGTCTGCTGTTAGATGAACCTACTGTTTTAGAAATTCCTGTATTTTTGTTTTCATCCTTGTGGAAATTATTTATGTATTTTTTTATTTTGAAAAAGATAATACTCTTCATCTTTTCAAAAACCTGAATTTACACTTTCACAATATGTTATGATGTCTTCCATATCAATCCACATTTCTCTAGATAATTATAATGCTTACTTGGTATTTAATAAATGATAATATATTTATTGAATTTTCTACTAGATTATTTCTAATTTTTGTCATGATAACCCTGTGATAAATATCCTTGTACTCCATAAAAGTTGTCCTCCAGAAAGTGTGTTTGTAATTGCACGCACACCTGCAAAATATGGGAGTCTGTATGTCTCGACACATGCCATGTACTATAATTCTTTGTTAATCTTGCAGGCTAAAAATACTATCTCATTATTTCACCATTTATATTACTTTTCTGTGTGTTTCCTATCTTGTTACTCACTCATTTTTTTTAATGCTTTTATTTATTTTTGAGACAGAGAGAGACAGAGCATGAGCAGAGGAGGGGCAGAGAGAAAGGGAGACAAAGAATCCGAAGCAGGCTCCAGGTCCTGATGCGGGGCTTGAACTCACAGACTCTGAGATCATGACCTGAACTGAAGTTGGGTGCTCGACTGAGCACCCAGGTGCCCCTGTTATTCACTCTTCAAAATTAGTAACTTCCAAACACTAACTAAAAAAATTTTTTTAATGTTTCTTTGAGAGAGAGCGAGCACGTGTGCGAGTGGGGGAGGGGCAGAGAGAGAGGGAGACAGAGGATCAGAAGTGGGCTCTGTGCTGACAGCAGAGAGCCTGATACAGGGCTTGAATTCATCAAGCCTGTGAGATCATGATCAGAACCGAAGCCAGACGCTTAATCGACTAACCCACGCAGGTGCCCCCCAAAACTAATTTTTTTTAACATTTTATTTTTGAGAGACAGGGAGCAACAGAGTGCTAGCAGGGGAGGGGCAGAGAGAGAGGGAGACACAGAATCTGAAGCAGACTCCAGGCTCTGAGATGACAGCAGAGAGCCCAATACGGGGCTCAAACTCATAAACCATGAGATCATGACCTGAGCTAAAGTCAAATGCTCAACTGACTGACCCACCCAGGCGCACCCCCCACAAGAACTAATTTTTAAGATATCTCTATAGAACTTGTTTTTAATACCCTCCCTCACCTCCAGCCCAGTATTAACAAGTAGGTACATATCTTTCCATACCTTTTTTTTTTGATGAAATACTGACAAATATATTAATGTATGTATGGGGTGATTGGTAATATTTTATAAAACTGATCTCATATTGTATACTCTTCTGTGAATCAGATTTTTCACACTTAACAATACAGCATGAACAACCACAAGTCCACTGAACTAGATATAACTAGTTGTTTTCAATAGTTGCATAATATTCTATGAAATGGCTAGACCACTATTTACTCAACCATTCCTCTACAGATGAACATTCATGTGATTTCAAACTTTTTTTCCTAATATAGCCAGTACTGTGAAAAAAACTTTCTATAATTTATGAGTACTTAATTTCTATGGCACAAATTTCTCAAAGTGGAACTGATTGGTCAGAGGGTATATGTACTTATATTTTAACAAATATCCTTCCATGAAGGCTATAATTCACATTTCTACTGATGATGAGTACTGTTCTCCCTAATCCCCTTCTGAGAGGTTAGATGTAATATCTCATTATTACTTTAATTTGCATTTATGTGACTGTAAGTTAGGAAAGCATCCTTCCAAATAATTATTGACCCTTTGGATTTGTTCTTCAATTTTTTATTGAGTTTCTATCTTTCTCATACTAAGTTGTAAGAGCTCTTTATACATCAACTCGTATGCTTTTGCAATTATTTTTGCCCAACTTACATTAATTTTGTTTACGGAAACTTTTTCCATACAAAATTTAAAATTTTCAAGTATTCAAATACATATTCTGTTCTTTTGTGGTTTTCAGATTTCCTTTCTTATACAAAGGGTCTCCTCAGGGGCACCTGGATGGCTCAGTTGGTTGAGCATACAACTTTGGCTTAGGTCACAGTCCCACAGTATGTGAGTTTGAGCCCCACAGAGGGCTCACTGCTGTCAGTACAGAGCCTGCTTTGGATCCTCTGCCTGCCTCTTTCTCTGCCTCTCCTCTGCTCATGCTCTATCTCTCTCTCTCAAAAGTAAATTTAAAAAACATTAAAAACAAATAAATAAATAAATAAATAAATAAAGGTCTCCTCAACCCTTAAGCTATACTTCAGCTTTCTAGATTTGTTTTTTATACTTTAAAGTCTTTTTTAAAAAGATAAAAAAAAAAGTTGGGTGAAATAGGGTTCTAATTCCTTATAGTAATGCTGTGACTTAAAGTAATTCCATCTCCCTTTCCTGTCACCGGTATAGGAATGGACACGTAGCTGATCAATGGACATGAGGAAAAATGCAGTGGAAGGCTTCCGGAAAAAACTTAATTTTTCCCAAGATAGGGCTATAGATCAGTTTTCACTTTGGATAATTATATCTGGATGTAATTGCTGAGAAATTGTAGTCATCTTTCTATAAGCCCAATTATGAAGATCACATTCAGGATGATAGAGCAGAGACGTGGAAAGAACCTGGTGTTGGACAACATAACAAAATCACTAAGTAAGCCAAATCCAAAGCCCTTCCTACCTCTGGGCTTCCCATTAATGTGATACAAATTTCCTTATTATTAGAGCCAGTTTGATTCAGGGTTCCTATTAACTTACAGCCCAAATCATCCTGATATACCATTTGTTATAATTAGATTCCTATATATTCCAAGATCTAATTTTGGGCTCTAGCCTGTTAAACTCATCTATTTGTTTATTCCTTTGTAATACCTTATAGTTTCATTTACAATGATTTTGAAGTAATGTTTCCTTATTTGCAAAAGCAAGTCTTCCATCCCCCACCACTATTTTTTTTTCCCACAAAGTTTTGGCCACTCTCAAGTGCTTATTCTTTCATAGTGAACTTTTCTTAGAAGTTTCTTCTTAGAATGGAAAAAAATAGAATATGGAAAAAATTTGACACGCATGCTAAATATTACAAGGGCTTTAAGAACTATCTGTAAACAAAACACAGTGAGGTATTTTAATTGAGCCATTTCTTTATCATGGTTTCCTTGACCAATTGATATTTCACATTTTTGACAGAACAGAACAATCATTGAGTAATCAGAACAGTATGTGTTCCTTAGCTTATTGAAGAACCACCCACCAAAATATGAGAATTCTCCCACTTAAAATCTCCCACGTAGACTATATAGCTCTGAGTAGTAAATGCTGAAAATCTAGAGAAGTGTTGACTTATACATTTCATATTTGTAAAATCAAAAATTCAGCAACTTTGGTGGGAAATTGTTCCCTAATTTATCAAAGAGAATAGTTGGACTTAATACCCGAAACATTCCATTTTATATAGTAAAACTCTATGTCTCTCTACATAACACTTTGAAATCGTTCAAAATATTGGTTCCCTGCAGGGAATACACCTTTCCTCCCCAAGTCTCAATTTGCCCCTATCTACTGGGTTCTTTCTTTTGTATTTTAACACTACTGTTGGTATTGTAAAACTCTCCCATGACTTCACCAACCATTGTTTTATTTGTCAAATTTATAAAGGCACTGGTATCTACTAGTTACCTCAGTCCTCTCCAGATGCACCTTGAAAGGAGGAGAAAAGCACTGTTCTTGAAGGAAGAAACAACACCTATGTCATTCACTAGCTGTACCACCTTGAATAATTAGGCGAACCTCCATGAACCTAATCTGTTTCCCTATGTCTTAAATGCAAATAATACCTACTTCAAACGTTTTCTGTAACAATTTGAGAAAAGTTATTAAATGTTTAAATTCTTTAAGAATTTGACAAAAGTTATTAAATGTTCCTTCCTCACTGAAGTATGTACTTTATCTTCTACTGTAATTTATTTTCTTAAAGATCACTGTTAACTACTTCTTGAAACTCATCTATCTGAACCTTGTGCTTTTCTGTTTTTCCTGATTTTTCCTGTTTTTTTTTTCCTGTTTTTCCCACCAACTATCTCTTTATAGTGGACACTTCCAAATACTCAAATCTTGGCTGCCTTTTGCTATACTTTCTCCCTCAGAACATGGATTCTTTTTCGTGTGTTAGTGATCACCTCTATGCTAATAATGCTCAACCCACCTCCCTTGTTCTATTTTCCTTTCTCTACTCCACAGTTTTAAGTGTCTACCTCACTATATACACCTTCCTCATTACACATATAATCTCTAAGTTCTCAGTAATCACCTTCCAGATGAAAACATAACATCTGTTTTTGCCCTTGGCTTCTCAAACACTCAGCGTGATCCTTTTTGAATTACTCCAGAAATAGGATTAAAGAGGAAAAAATAAGAATACGAAAAAGAAAAGGAAGACCTATATTGTAACAAACTTACAGTTCTACCTGTTGGGCCTATTATACCTTCTTTGCCAAAGGGGCCAGTGTTTCCCTGTTGGGGTAAAAGAACATCAGTCAGTCTCACTGCCGGTATAATGAAGAAAAATTCTAGAAAATTTCTTGTGCAATGGTAAAACAGTCCATATCTGCATCATTCAGTTTTTTAAAAAAATATAAAATCAGGAGAAATCATAGTACTTTTGATTTGCAGCATGTGACACAATTCTGTACATTACAGATTCCTATCGGGAGAATTACATCCGTATAATTTCTAACAAACATAAATCAGCCTTATAATTTTCATGTAGTGATATAACTTCAATGATGCCATTTTACATGTGGGTCATTTCATAACAAATGCAATTACTTTACATAAAGAAGACTATATAGAATGATAAACAAAAATTTTGAATAACTTTCTTTACAGATGTTGAAGGAGATGTCTAAGGGACATGCAGCATGGAACTGAGAGAAAGTATGGGAACGAAACACAGATCATCACAGGTGACCAACCTCAGTTTCTCCATCTGTTACATAAGATTGCATACTTCATAGGGCCATTATTAGAATTAAATGAGAAAAATGATTTTGAAACCGTAAGCTGTTATTAATTATGAAGATCACCTTGAATAAGCCCAATCTGGTGAACTCCTCCCAAACTAAATATAGAACATATCTTTTTTTTCAACTGAAGTATAACTCACATCCAATGTTCTATTAGTTTCAGGTGTACATCACAGTGATTAAATGTTTTTATACATTATAAAATGATCCCTACAATAAGTCTAGTTACCACCTGTTACCAGACAGAGGCTACTGTAATTACTGACTATATTTCCTATTCTGTACATTACATCCCCATGACTTACTTATTTTATAACTGGAAGTCTGTAACTCTTAATTCCCCTCACCTATTTTGCCTGCCTCCCAACTCCTCCTCTCCTCTGGTACCCAACAGTTTGTTTCCATATGTCTACGTGTCTGTTTCAGCTTTGTTTTGTTGGTTTGTTTTATTTTTTAGATTCCATATATAAATAAGATCATACTGTATTTTCCTTTCTTTGTCTGACTTACTGCTTCTTTATGAATACAAAACACCTGTTTTAGTTATTTTCCCTCAAACTCCATGCCCAGTTCCACTGGCAGCAACTTTCAGTCTTTCCGGCTCACACTTAACCTGAACACTTAAATGTAGATATCTAATAGGATTTCTCTGTCCAACTCCTGCTAAGGTGCAGAAAATACTATCAGTTGAGATCATTATGTCATGGAGTCTATCAATAGATGGACTAGAATGAGCCTAGAATGAGAGAAATTAGCTGGTGCTATAAAAGTAAATCTAATAGAATCACTTTTAAACACAAAGATTGACTTTAAGTGATAATTTGTAAATATGGTACCTAAATCTCAAAGATCCACAGTCAAATAAAGAGAGTTGATTTCCTAACCTAATCAAATATAAGCCCTAGACTGGTTTATCACTGAAAAAAAGTCAACAAAGCTTTAACATAATGAACTTGACTGTGATCGAACTATTTAGAATGATTTGTTAAAAGAATGGAGAGGTATTCATGAACTCTAGAAAACAAAGATCAAGACAGCAAAAAAATTGTCTATGTTTATTTAAATGTGTCCAAAAGATGAGGTGTTATGATTTTAATGGTTGTTGCCAGTTAACTACATAAATAATCTTTGAAATGGAGGACAATTAATCCAGATTTCCTACTTCAATTAATTTAATTTATTTAATCATCAAGTATTTATTGATTATTGAGCAAGAACTAGCCACTTAATATCCATTCTATATTCTAATTATGCAACTAGCAAGCAACTTTGTAACATATTATTTGGTCATTCAGCTGTGGATTAAAATTTTGTTTCTTCTACTTGCCACCCATGGCCTTGAGCAAGTTACCTTTCAGAGACTTGGTTTGCCCACTTGAAAAATGGGGATAATAGCATCTCTTGCAGTGTTTTTATGAGGATTAAATGATATAAGGGTAACACACTGAGCACTGGTACATAATAGTTTCTTACAAAACATTAACCTATCATGACTTTCACTTGTATCTATAATGACTTAATAAGAGATAGCTGCATTTATGCATTAGTATTTGTAAGCAGTTATCAGAACTTTACCATTGGTGAACTGATACAATTTCTGGAGCTGCAAAGCAGTATAGGCTCAGACCCTGGCCGACAGAGACCCAGCACTTTGTAAGATTCTGCTTAGAACAGATGCTAGGCAGGAAGCCAACTTCTCTTTGAGTAGCAAGAAAGGATTAATTGATTGAGAACTTAATAAAACTAGAATGAATGGATTTAATTAGTAGAGAACTTAACATATATAAGAACTTCAAAGCAATATTTATTGTAGAGAAGCCTGTCCACATATAACTCACCTGTGGATAATCAAGAATAGGGCTTTATATAAAAGCCCTAACTTTCCACAGTTCTTCAGAAATCATAAAAATAATTAATAAATTTGCACCTGAAGAAATGCTGAGGAGGGTCTTTAAATAACCACGTCCCATGACAACACTGACCTGTGTATTACCGAAAAGAATTTATGCTAAGAGTTGGGGAAAGGGTGCAGGATTTCAAAAATTTGACTTTTCATTTAATATTTTGTGTAAGACAGTGGTTTTCAGCTGTGAGGTTTTTCATGACTCCTTTCTCCTACTTCTGGGCCACTCTCCTGCCTCTCTCTGCTCTCTTCACCCTCGCCCTAGCAGCTGCAGTTAGCCTAGGGGGTGCCACTGCTGCAGGGAAACCACGGCTGGATGTTTTATAGCTTGTTTTCTTTTCAGTTTTATACATCATCTCATCAATTAGGAGACTGGTTAGTAGAAACAGAAACAAAACCAAAAAGCAAAAAACACACCAACAAAAACTGCTGATGGCTTATCTATCCCTATTTATATTTGCTATAATTTGCAATTCCAGGCACCGACCAGCTAATTGGAATTCTTCAGACCCCAATCTTCGCAACTCTTTAAGCAGTTCCTCATCACTCTCTAGGGATACCCACTCCTGAGCTGGGGAAACATTGGTATTGGGAAATATGTTTCAAAGTGTGGGGTGAGGAGCTCTGGCCATAGGCAAGCCTCCTCCACGTGGTGCATGGGTGTGGTCTCTGGTCTCTGGTTATATTAATGCTGATAACATGAAACCCTTTATTTTTTGTTCTGAGCGTAAGTTAATAAATACATTATCCTGTGTCAACATTAATTCTGATATGTACTGTAAGTAAGAGCTAGGAATATGGTTGGTCTATGGGATCTTTTGCTCAAATTAGTATGTGAACTGAAAAAGGCTGAGAACCCTTGCATGTGATCTAATGGGTTTCTATCTTAAAAATCATTTTATTAAGTTATTAATTTGGAGTATATCAATTATTATCAGAGTTCTTAATGCTGATTCCTGCAATTAGCAAAGAAACACAATTTCTGGGCAAGTACAATGACTTTATACTTACTCTCTGTCCAACAGGACCTTTAGGACCTGATATTCCAATGATGCCAGCATCTCCCTCAGGACCCTAAAAATATAATAAAAATAAAAAGTCAAAATCTTTAATTCTATATGGACATTTTACGAGTGAAATAATCTTGTAACAATTTATTAAGAGTTGGCTCTGAAAATATGGAATGTAAATGGATAGTTAATGATGTGCATGCTGAGTGCTTTGGAGGAACTGTACTAAAGTGTGCAATTTACTTTGAAGTACACCAAACTGAATTGAGAGAGGGAGAGAGGGACAGATAGATACATGATTAAGCAAGTGGAGTAAAAAGCTATGGTAGAATCTAGGTAATAGGTATACGGGTTTTCACCCATTCTTTCAACTTTGCTGTATGTGTGAAAACTTTCACAATAAAATGTTTGGGAAAATGGAATGTGAGGGAGACAAAAGCAAATTATTCAATAAAATTGGTAGGGAAATCTATAGCTACATAAATTTTAAATTAACATATTTAAAATTCAAACATATAACTCTGTACCAACTGAAATTTTACAGATTAAAATATACAAAAACTCAAGTCAGAGACTAAACACTGGTGTTTCAACATCTTTCTGATGAATAGCAGAAAACATGTAAACGTACCCTGGGGCCTGGGAATCCTTGGAAACCTGTCAAACCTTGGACACCATGTTCTCCCTGCAATATGAATAGATATGATCATCATTATTGTGCAACGGTGGCCTGATCTGGAGAAAAATAATACTTAGTGAATTTCTGAGTTGGCACATACAGGCTGCCCTTTAAGGCCAGGCTCTCCACGTGGTCCTTGATCACCTTGTGCTCCTCCATGGCCTCTTTTACCTTGAATTCCAGGTTGTCCGGGTAGTCCTTGTTCACCCTATGGACAAAAAAAGAAAGGTGATCTTGACTTTAGAATCTACCAACATAATTGAAACCCAAATACAAGTCAATCTTTAGGTATAGTACAGGACACTCAGGAGATCAAATTCTGCATGGTCATTCTTCCTACTGATATTTTCCACATAAGTAATATTTGATTATAATGAACAATACATGTAGCAGTGAAGAAAGAAAATTCCAAGGATTATGGTCATAAGTGTGGAAAGAAGAGGGAAGGGGGTACCTAAAAGCTAGAAAGAAGGCAGTGGGGCTAACGAGAGAATGGTGAATGTGTGGTGTGTGTGTGGGTTGTATATTACATATGACGGAATGTGCACTGTATTTGAGTTGGTGTTATTTTGCTGCGTTCTTCTCACCATACAGAGATGATTCAGCTTATACAAGAAAAAAAGCAGATTCTCCTGAAGTGTGAACCCTGGTTTTTGTCATGGTTGTCTTTTCAATCCTGTCATTAAGAAATTTCTATTACCTGTTTCTCAAGGTTCCTTTGATATAAATTCCCTTTATCTCCTCTAAAATTCCACTTAATGATATACTTAATCGCCATTATTTTATTTGCAAAGGTTAAGTCTTTTCTAAATTTACTTTTATTTTGTTTTTCAAGTGAAAGTTGAAATATCTTTCACACCATGTCTAAAATAAGAATCAGGTAGAGTTTGCAGATAAGTTAATGAAAAATGAAGCTTGGTAGACTTTGATCAAAGATTCTTTAAGATTAGCAAATTATCTTTCACTGTCTGAAGACAAAGATATAGCTTTGGGACTTGACAAATATGGATCCTTTTTATTGCAGATTCACACATTAAAGAGAGGAA
Source organism: Panthera tigris (assembly GCF_018350195.1). Taxonomy (NCBI): domain Eukaryota; kingdom Metazoa; phylum Chordata; class Mammalia; order Carnivora; family Felidae; genus Panthera; species Panthera tigris. The sequence goes on from NC_056667.1 coordinate 71,711,380, forward strand.
TCTTATTTCTTTTCCTAGTTTTAGCATTTGTTCAACTACTTTGAATTTTAGTGGAAAGGGATGAGTCATTTCCAGTTTACCCATATGGATCAGAATATCTGTACATTCTTTAGAAGTGGAACTATGAAAAGTTAAGAGGTAATATGATGACGGTGACAACATCTCAATCCTAGGCTTTTATGAAATCACTTTAGACACTAGACTAATCTCTTTGTTGTCTGGGTCAGTTCTGCACTGAGATAGCTCTGAAACAGGTTTTGTTTGGAAAGCCTATTGACATGTGACAACATTCCATTCAATGCCGGATTTAATTACGATCACTTTGACTCTATGAAATAAGCTCTACTCTTATCAGATTTATAAATTGGTTGGTTAGGTTCAGGCTCAGAGGAATAGAAAGTGTATCTAAGAAAGTATGGATCCAGAAGTAATAAGATTTCTCTTTTTTTTTTGGAGGAGAAAGTAGATGACAGAGGGGGAAGAAGAAACAGAACGAGTCAAAGGGCATTTTTTTAAAAATGTTTATATATTTTTGAGAGACAGAGCGTGAGTAGGGGAAGGGCAGACAGAGAGGGAGACACAGAATCCAAAGCAGGCTCCAGGCTCTGAGCTGTCAGCACAGAGCCTGACGTGGGGCTCGAACTCGCAGACTGTGAGATCATGACCTGAGCTGAAAACAGACGCTGAACAGACTGAGCTGCCCAAGTGCCCCTAAGCATTGCCAGTTCTGAGTTAATGAGTTGTTCTGGCAAATTACATGCACTGTGGTTATCACAGGAGATGAGTATGTCAAGGCCATACACTGTTTTTCCTAATGTGTTATTATTGGTCAAATTTTTAAAACATGATTAATCTTACCATTGTGTGATTCAGCCAATGAACTCAGGTACAATAAGCACGTTAGTAGTGCTCCTCATCCATCAGAAGAAAATGTTAAAGTACCTTTGGGCCTGGAACCCCTGGGCTTCCTGGAAGGCCTGATGGCCCCTTGGCTCCTCGAGGACCGGGAGACCCAGCTGGTCCTGCTCTTCCTGGGCTGCCTCTGGTGCCCTAAATAACATAGGTAAGAAATTAAAATTGGGGGTATTTCCTAAAACTCTATCCAGAGGCTCAGTAACTGTAGGAGGCGTTGGTGTTCTGAAAGGCTACTGTTGAGACACTGGTCAGGTTTGAGAGTTATCCTGGGCTTCTTTCCCAAATAAGTGAAATATTTAAGTCATGTTTTACCTACCTAAAGTCTCTAATTATAGTTAATATAATGGTCTGAGGTATTTAAAATGAAAATACTGAGGCAGTACAGTCTCTCAGTACCTTCTGACTTAAATAGCCTAGGTGTAAAGTATGTTCATTGTATTCTAACTTTCTGTATTATATTTGGGTGTGCATGACAACTCTAATAACTGATTAATGTTTCCTTAAGAAAAAAATTCTATGGATATTAACCAGACTTACTGTGGTGATCATTTTCTCAATATATACACATATTGAGTCATTATGTTGTATACCTAAAACTAATATAAGCTCTATGTCACTCATGTCGCAATTAAAATTTAAAAAGTTTAAAAACTTTTTTTTTTAGAGTTTCTGAGTGGTTCATTTGTTAGCCCAGCAAGGAAAGTCACTTACTGACATGACTTAAATCATGTACCCAAAGTAAACTTGTTTAAGATTCAGTTAGCCTTTTGGCAAGAACAATGGCCTGAAATGTTGAAGACATTGGAGCAGCATCAATAAGCAATTAAAAAACAAGGTAAATGCTTTGGAATGGTTTTCCTTGCCTCTTGATGAACTGACAGATGTTAGCATTATAACTCAGTTGTTTATTTGGGGAGTCAATGCTGTGTTAAAGTGACTAAAGAATTAACGTATATGAACAGTCTGTAATTGACTATAGGTGAGGAAATTTTCAAAGAAATTAAAGCACTAAATCAGTACAACCTCAAATGGAATCGGCTAAAATGTGATAAAACTGATAGCAAAGCATTGGAAGAAGATTTACTGGACAAATTTACAAAAATTGTGAAAATGTACAGTACTTAAAGCTAGGGATATTCATTTTATTATTCACCATCAGTTACACTGAGGAAAATACTTGAATCTAGCATGTATTGTTGAACAAGTAGTGTCCACAGTGAACTCCATTGACTCTTGCAACCTTCATCCATTCTGTGATTTTTTTGTGTGAAAATAGAACCTGAATATCCTCATTTTCCCTATCACAAAGCAATTTGATGGCTTGGCAGGGATAAAGTTTTACTGAGATATTTTGAGACCAAGATTGAAATTGTTTTGAATGAGAAGAACCACCCTCAACCTCTATTATTGAATAATGAGTGACTTCAGATATTAGATTTTGCTACAGACCCTATAATGTTTATCAATGAATTCAACCTAAAATTACAAGGCAAGGAAATGCCTATTTGTGAAGCATGTACTGTGGTAAAGTCATTTCTTTTTAAGTAATGTCTATGCCCAACATGGGGCTCAAACTCACAATTCAAAGATCAAGAGTCACATGTTCTCACCAGCTGCGTCAGCCAGCCACCCCGTGTGGTAAAGTTATTTTGATGACAACTAATGTTCAAATCACAAGTAATGTGAAGCAACTTTTATATATTTCCTATTGGTGCCAAGATTTAAAACAGTAAGTGAGACCGTCATTTCCATATAAATTTGTAGTGGGTAGATTTTCTGAGCTCAACTACTGCCAGTAGCATTTTTTAGCACTAGAGGCAAGAAATTTGTGGACTTCAAAATCCATTTAACTGTGCAGCTGAGAAGTTTTCACCTAAAGTCCAATTGGATATGAATAATATGCAATGTAATGACATAATAGAAGGCAAATATCAAGAGAAGATTCTAACAGAATTTTATAAATTCCTTCCAAGCAACGAATAGGCACAGTTAAAATCATATGTTTGTGACTTTGGTAGTACCTATCTGTGTGAAAAGAATTTTCAAAGATGAAGTATGTAAAACATGCAAAATCTCATTATGGGTCAGCATTAACAAATAAAAAGAAAATTTTGATGATATGGAACTGTAATAAGCTAAATGTTACCTCCCTCCCACTAATAATTCCATTTTTTCTCATTACTAGAATTGTATTACCAACAAAAAGTTGTGCTAACTGCTAGGAATTTATCCAAGGGATACAGGAGTACTGATGCATAGGGGCACTTGTACCCCAATGTTTATAGCAGCACTCTCAACAATAGCCAAATTATGGAAAGAGCCTAAATGTCCATCAACTGATGAATGGATAAAGAAATTGTGGTTTATATACACAATGGAATACTATGTGGCAATGAGAAAAAATGAAATATGGCCTTTTGTAGCAACGTGGATGGAACTGGAGAGTGTGATGCTAAGTGAAATAAGCCATACAGAGAAAGACAGATACCATATGGTTTCACTCTTATGTGGATCCTGAGAAACTTAACAGAAACCCATGAGGGAGGGGAAGAATAAAAAAAAAAAAAAAAAAGAGGTTAGAGTGGGAGAGAGCCAAAGCATAAGAGACTGTTAAAAACTGAGAACAAACTGAGGGTTGATGGGGGGTGGGAGGGAGGGGAGGGTGGGTGATGGGTATTGAGGAGGGCACCTTTTGGGATGAGCACTGGGTGTTGTATGGAAACCAATTTGACAGTAAATTTCATATATTAAAAAATAAAAAATAAAAAAAATATATATATAAAAAAAAGTTGTGCTAAATTTTATTTTGAATTGCATGAAGAAAAACTTACTGAAAATCTATTTTATCTTTTGTTGCATAAGTTCTTAAATAAAACCCTTAATTTTGCCTCTTGCCTTGCAAAGCCTAAAATAGTTACCAATATTTACAGAAAACATTTGTTGACTTTTGTTCTAGATGACCACTACTTTCTCAGTTGATTCCTGGGATACTAAATTGGGTTGTGCAATCATTCTTTCATGCATTCAGCAAAAAATTGATGATGATATAGAATATCATCTATGTGAAAGGAAGGTACCATGGGAAGCCATATGGGGAATACAAATATAAATATGTTTTTGTTTTCAAGGAGCTTAACATTAAGTGAAAAGGATAAAATGTAATTATATAAACAGTTATAATAAATACAGAAATATTTTAAAAATTGCCAAATGAGAAGAGAGATAGAAAGCAAATTCTAGAGAGGTTCTGAATAGGGGAAATTACTTTTGGTGCTGATCAAAACAGGAATTACTGATAAAGTAGAGTAGAACTGGATCATAAGATAAAGATATTGCCCTTAAAGTTACAAATGTAATAGGAAAGATGATTTGCTAAAGAGAGTATTCCTGTAGAAGGCCTGGTTGGGAGAATAGGATTTAAAGATAAAGCCAATTTTGAATATAATACTAAAGTATTTTTCCTTTTTTCTCCAAGTTATTTCCTCCAAATTATATCATCACATATCTTTTTATTTTCTTACTTACAGTGAATAATTCAACATGGTTAAAGAATTACCTTTTCTATGTAGATTTTCTTCATGATCACAAAACTCACTATAGTAATGAATGTAAATGTATTCTATATCACTACGTGCCATGTACTAGCTGGACACATATACAGAGATGCCTACAGAGTATAGGTTCATATTCCTAGGTTGATCTTTAAACTTTTTTTGTCCCAATCTACATTAGCCATTTTCTCTCTCATCATTTCTCTACATTAGTGGTTCTTGATATATGTAAGCAACCATTATGAAGACAAAATAGGGGAAGAGAGAGAGAAGGAGAGAAGGGGAGTAAGTGAGAAAAGAGAGGGAGAGAGGGGAGGTAGAGACAAAGAGACAGAAAGAGAGATGGAGAGAGAGAGGAAGGTGGGGCAGAGAGAACATGTACACACACACACACACACACACACACACACAGAGAGAGAGAGAGAGAGAGAGAGAGAGAGAGAGAGAGAGAGAGAGAGAAAGAGAGAGATCCACATTGTGAACTTAAGTTTCAGGTGGTTATATGGTTCTTACATATTGCTTGCACCTTAACCTAAGTGCACTTATCTCTATTTCCTTCCCCTTGTCACATGAATTTGAGGACCCTGGATGCATGTAATCTATCCTATTTCTTTTCCCCTGCCACACAAATCCTGGATTCAGGATTTGGTGTCGTTTAAAAAAATTTTTTTTAAATCTTTATTTATTTTTGAGAGAGAGACAGCTGAGCAGGGGAAGAACAAAGACAGGGAGACACAGAATCCGAAGCAGGCCCCAGGCTCTGAGCTGTCAGCACAGAGCCTGATGTGGGGCTCAAACTCACAAACTGTGAGATTATGACCTGAGCCGAAGTCGGACGCTCAACTAACTGAGCCACCCAGGTGCCCCGGGACTTGATGCCATTTTAGAACTCATTAATGCAAATGAAAGCAAATCCAGTCAGTCACCTGAGACCTTGAGATAAAATTTCAAAATGTTTAGTGAAGACGTAGGTGTCATACCAATGGCCAGGCGTCTAATAGAAATAAGACTTTATAGAAAAGGCAAGTCTCAAAAACAAATTTTGATGAATAGTGCCCTCCCCACGAAAAACAAAAAAAGGTGAAAAATGTAAAGAAACCAGTGGCCTGCAGAGAAAGCAGATTCTAAAAGGTCATACAAAAGATGGAAGGAAGGGTATGTAAGCAAGGAAAAAAAATCATACAGACTTAGGTTAATATATAGACTTACGTCCAGTGTTAAACTAGGTGAAATGTAAGGATTTTTTTTTAAGTGGATTGTCTTGCAAAGCTGTGAATAGCCTATCCTTGGATGTATTATAGAATTAATAGATGCCACAGGGAGAGGATATCATATGACAGATTACCCTAGACAATTTGAGGATACCTCAACGTTCCAAAATTCTGAAATATTAGCACTTTACTTGTAATTTTAGGCAATTTTTAAGAACTTTATTTGCTAACAGTAAAAAAAAATGTATCTTTTGGGTAATGCATGGACAATGGACATTCAGACACTGCTGAACGCTCCCGAAGTCAATAGGTATTTTTAGCTGAGAATAAAAAGGACCCTAGAACTAGTCCGTAGGGTTAACTGAAAACTAGAAACTTTACTTGCAGTGCTATCACATATTTAGCACAGCACAATGACTATGTTCCAAGTCATTTATTGTTCATGTTGGTTTCTTAGAGAGAAATTTGAGGATAGTAGCAGAGTGTTCTGTACAAAGTTCCAAACAATGTTTCATACAAGTAGAGAACAAATATTTCTTATTATGAACACAAAGATGGATGAGTAATTTTGCTTTCAAGAGAAACAGATGCTTATGCCTAGGCATTCTTTCCAATGTCTTCCAAATGATTTGTTTAACACCAATAAGCAAAGAGTAAGTCATTCTGAGTGAATTTTAAAATGTAAACAAAACCACAATTAATTTGTTCACAGATGATGAAACCAATAAACTCTGGAGGAAGTGTCAATTTTGATTGGACTGAAACCAATGACTGCTTAATCCTTGATATTTTAAAGAAACAAGTACTTGGGTCAGTAATCAACAACAATAACATCAGCCACAAGAGTTACTTCTTATTGTCTTCTATGTATCAGAAACTGTTATGGTAATATGGTTATATTGTTTTATTTAATGGATGTCAGTTAAGAAAAGAAGAGGGATTCTGTGTCTTTTACTTTGACTTCCCTGTGGGGAAAGGAAAGAGTAGTTTACGTATAAATTTGCCTTCAATCTGGAATTGAATGGAAAGATCTGGAAAGGAAAATGGAGTTATCTGCACACATTCGAAGGACAGAGAGAGAGGAAGATTTTGGAACAGTGATGACTGGTTTGTATATAACAGTGAAACATCACAGAGAATGTCCCTAGGTCTCTTAATTTAGTTGTCTTAATCTCATTAGGATTGAAACAACTATATTAAGAAATAAGTAAGAAAGAAATAAAATTTGCTAAAGACAGGCAACAATAGAAATCCACATTTTCAACGTTTTTTTTTTTTGTTTTTTGTTTTTTTTTAATTTATTTTTGGGACGGAGAGAGACAGAGCATGAACGGGGGAGGGGCAGAGAGAGAGGGAGACACAGAATCGGAAACAGGCTCCAGGCTCCGAACCATCAGCCCAGAGCCGGACGCGGGGCTCGAACTCACGGACCGCGAGATCGTGACCTGGCTGAAGTCAGACGCTTAACCGACTGCGCCACCCAGGTGCCCCTAGAAATCCACATTTTAAAGTAGATTAACAAAGGGGTGCCATCTTTAAAACTATGTTGAATGAAAAGATAAATATTTTTAATGTTAATTTTATTGATTTCTCAACAAAAGAATAATAAATTTAAAGTGACACTAAACTTCAGATTAGTTGATGTTTTCCTTTAAAGTAGCACCTTGAAAATGACTAAAAAGTTTTTTTCTTTCCCTACTGCCAAGCATTCTTTGTGTTCCTAGCATTATGTTTATGTAGTTATTTATTGTGTGAGAAAATAGCAATTAAAATTAATTTGCTTTCTATAGAACAAAAAAATAAGTATGATGCCCTGAATTTTTTTGCATTATTAGGCAACATAAGTACTGCATTTTTTGTTTAAGCCAGCAAATCAATGAGTTAATAAAAGTAATGCTTTGCTTCCTTTACTCCAAGCAACTAAAAACACTTCTGTTTAAGTAAGAATTTCTCATTTTATTTGGTTTACTAAATATATCCCTCCTAGGAAAGAATTGGCTGTTTAAAAAATATGGGATAGGAATTATTAGGTGATTATATGCAAGGCTACATTATATCTAAATAATGTAGCATTCATAACATTTTCCTTCAGTGCCAGTCATAAGTAATGCAGCCAAAGGCTGGAAGTAAGATTTATGAATGAGCTGTATACTACAGTTGGGAGATAACTTTAGTTTTGAATCTCTAAACATATTAAAGCTTATGGAACTTGGAGCAGGGTTGAGACAAGTCAGGTTAGCTTGACTTAGGTCTATTCTCAAGAGTATACAAAACTAACTCTTGTTCAGCCTTAATGAATGTAGGCATTTCAACATTGTATTACCTCACAGAAATTATTCACACATTTCCATTAGAACAACTGGTGGTTTGTCAGTCTTGTAAAATGGACAGTGCAAATGTCACTCTAATATTGGGCAAAATTAATGTATCTTACGAAATCTCCTTTACTCAGCTCAGAACGTATAATCACAGGACTAACAAGGACTGAAAGAAGTTATTTCATTTATGCTTTGGCTCTTAGACATGTCTAGGCTCACACTACTATGAAGAAATAAATGTCCATCTTTTATTTCAAAAATAACAAATCTATACCCATACTATTTTATTTGATCCTCAGAATCCTGTGAACATGCCGATTCTTTCCTGACTGCAGGTTTTTCCATTTTGATTCCTTCACATAGTGTGTTCTTCCTTCATTCTGTATATACCTGGCTCAGTTTTCTGAAGGGATATATAGTATAAATATACCCCAGTATGACTTCCTCAGTGAGGCCTCCACTGTCTACTCCATCTATAATCTACTTCCCACATGTTCTATTTCAAAACCCTATTTATTTCTTTCATAGAACTTAGCACAATTTAGAATTGCCTGATTTGTTTATGTATGGACTACTACTCAATTACTGGGCTGATCCATATTGCATTATGAATTGTTTTTAGGTCTAAAATGGTCAAGTGTCAGAAGTTTCTTGCTGTTTCATGTGTGTTTCACGAAGGCAATTCTTTGTCCATCTTGTTCACTGCTCTATTCTCTAACTCCTGGCTCATATTAAGCACTAAACAAATATTTTTGAATGAATGAATGTTTGCTTAACCACGAATATCTATTACTATGGAAAGATGATAATAGCTCAATAATAGACATTCACATAGAATGTCTCATTTGATACTCAGAAAAACCATATGAATCAAGTATTTTTGTATTGCTGGTATAGATGATGCTTAAGACATTAAGTAGGTGACACACCCTAACTTTATTCGGGTCTCCGAAGTCATGGTTATTATGCAAAGAATATTCATTCTTCAAATATTTACTGAGCTCCTTCTATAGGCCCGACACTGCTAAGTGCTAGGGATGCAAAGATGAATAAAACACAATCCCCATTCTACAGGAGTTTGCAATCTTTTGGGGGCAGAAAGATGTGAAGATATGTAATCAGCAGCCATATGATCCATCCTCTGATGGAAGCAGTGTATACAGTATACATAAGTTCAGAGGAGGGAGGCTTAACTCTGACTGAAGAATCCAAAGAAGAGTGTCTGAAGGAGGCAACCATTCAATTAAGTCCTAAAAGAGCAAGAAATTATTCATCCTAAAGTCAGAGAGAAAGATGGAAGAGCTTTCCAAGCAGAAGACAAAAATTGCATGTACAAAGGCATTAAAGTAGGAAAATATGCAGAATTTGGAGGAATATCTAAGTAATTAAGCATATCTGAAGGGGCACAGTATAGTGGTTAAGGACATAGGTAGGCTCTGAATCTACATTGCCTGATTTTGAATTCTGGCTCTATTATTTGTTGTCTGTGTGACCTCAGGCAAGTTACTTAGTCTCTTGGAGTCTCACCTTCCTATTCTGTAACCTGGAGATAATAGCTCTACCTACTTAATGGTTTTTTTGTGAGGAGTAAAAAACTTCATACATATTCAGCACCTTGAATAGTGCCTCGCACATGCTAAGTGTTTAATAATTGTTAGCCGCCATTATGACTGAAATGCACAGCAAACGTGAGGAGAAAAGTGGACTATAACACTGGAAATGTAAACACAGGCCAGATCATGAAGGATCAACATTCCAAGAAGACTATGAACTTTATTGGATTGAGAGTCATTGGAGACTCAACTAGGAACATTACATCCTTTAGCAAATCTTTCATTTTGTTGCTAATAAGCAGCCAAACAGACTGTGTTTTGTCTGCTCTGGAAGAGTTCCTAATGAGCAGTTAATGGGCCAAAACAAGCAGCAGGGGGAATAGAGAGAAAGTAGCAATCAGGATAAACCATAATTGGAAATTACCCTCTTAATAATCAAGAGTTGACAGGATCTGCTGATGGTATGTTTCTTTCTCCAAAATACTGTGAAGAAAGAAATGTATCTTCTCAGAAACAGAAGTTTCTTTAGTGTGACTAGCTCACAGGCTAGAGAACACACCAGATGGGTGGTAGGGCTGCTGGTGTTCTTTAACAGAGGCTTCCATGGTGGTCTTCCTACTCTGTGCTTGGATTATGAGTGGGCTGATGAAGTGTGTTTTTCCTTCCTATACTGGGCACAATCCACAAGTGGAAAACTTAAGACTTTCGATGTTCTTTTAGGACAAGCATCTCATTTTATACAACACTTAAGCCTATGTTCACCTGACAAAGTGCAAAGTCAAGATTGAAAAGCCTTGACTTGTCTTAAGTCAAGATGCTACTTTTGTTTCTTTCCCTCTTTTCCAATAACCAATTTTATAAGTTGCAGCAATAAAAAAATAAAATGACCGGTAAGCCTTCATTTTGATGACAAATAGATTTATGATCTTTGCAGGGAAAAGTTGTTTTCCTTTTTCATAAATGATTGAGGCACTACTGAAGTCCAACGCAATGAAAACAGCATGGTAGACTCATTTACTACAGATGTGCTAAATTGACGAGTCTCAAAACACTCATTTCTACAGAAGGAAATTCACACAGGCAACTGTGAGTCTCCCCAATACTATCCTTTAGTTATAGTCACATGACCTTGGAAAAACACCGAAACTGCGGAGTGAATATGCCAAGAATTCTTTAACTCCTTGGCCACATCAAAAAAAAAAAAAAAAAAAAAGAAAGAACATTGTTTAGGAAAATCAGGCAGTTGCATAATGCTAGAAATCCCAGAATAAATATTTTTCTCAGTGGAAAAATCCAGCAGTCTTTAAAGGTAAGCCAAGAAACACCACGGTGCCATGATTTAAAAAAATAAAATAAAAATTACAAAAAAAGACCAATGGAAAGATGTTCTTATCCGTTGTTGAAAATATTCCAGGGAATATGCTAGTATTTAAAGACTGTGTTACTATCTCTTAAGTAGTTTTTCTACTGCCACAGTAAGTTTCAGAAATAATTACTTAGAAATCATTTCACCTAATGACCAGTTTGGCCATTGTTACCTAATGTCATTGAACAGACCAGTTCCTTATAAAAACTATTATTCTGATTTCATATCATATATTCTACAGGGAGCCGAAATACAGAAAAATTTTCTGTATTCTTAAATACCAATGGCATGTGTAAACCTTGGGGCTTTATTTAAAGGGGATTCCTCAAGGGAAAGTTAATTTTGTTTTTATTTTGATGGCTACAAAACATTTCAATATTTATGACATTCTGATATTCAAAGTATGCATGTGAAATTTTTCTTATTCTTTGCAAATGCTAAAAAGTAGGAGATGATGAATTATGATCTGATACCTAATTGCTTACTAATAGCAATAGCAGATACCATTCAGCTTCATGGATTTGGGAGGTATACAACATTATTGTAATTCATTCAACTCCTTTCATCATAAGATTCCATGAGGTTTTTATACAAGTCATGTATAAAGGGACATGTGGCTCTGAATCTGTTTTTTAAAAATGACTTCCTAATTAGAAGTGGAATAGCTTACAAAGTGGAGCTAGAATATGCATGTTTTATTACCTAATTCATACTCAGATTCTCCTTGCTCCTCATTATGTCTTCAGCGTCTCCATATCTACTAGGTCTATCTAGCATTTAAATGTGGTTAAGCTTCTCTCACTTAAAAATAACTTCTACTGTAATTTCAGTTTCATCTCTAGTTATTGCCCTCCTTTCTCTTTCAGGGCCAAATTTCTCCATTGAATTGTCTGAATATCTTGATTTCCTCACTGTCCACTCTCCTCAAGCACTGCAATCCTATTTCTGCATCCCCCGCATCAGATCAAATGGTTATATGCTGATGTTACCGATGATCTCCATATACTAAAGTATAGTGGTTATAATTTTATCTTTTTAGATTTTGGTACTAGTCAGTGTCTGTATTTGCAAATACCAGAAACTAATCCTGGATAATTTAAACAGAAAATTTACTGAAAAGGTACTGAGTAGCTCATAGGCAAATCCAGAAAGCCAGGTTCAGAAAATGCATAGAATTGAAGGAAGTTTAGGTAGCCAGAATTTGGATACTGCAGAGTGCATTACCGCAGCTTGCCAGACATGGACTCCAGTCACCCCTGGAACCTGAGTGCTATTGGGGTTACTGCCACTGCCACTAGAGTAGAATTCTCTATTATCCCTGCTTCTGCGTATCACTAACTCCCCAGCCAAAGGGCTAGCTGGACATGACTGATTGGTTAGGCCTAGGTCATAGGCCTGTGTCCTTGTTTCAAGGAGGAAATGGGAAGTGAAAATCTAGAATCTGACTTCTGTAGAAGGTGCCCTCCCCCCACCAAGACTCAAAAAGGGAGTAAACATAAACATTTATAAACACAAGATGGGGTTAAAATGCTGAGTAGCCAAAAAACCAAAAAAATAAAATTAATAAAACACATGTCCATCACAATCTCTCAGGATTATTAGATCTAGTTGATGACTTTTTCCTTGAAATATTTTTTTTCCTGAGTTTCTATGACATTACATTCTTTTTCTCCTATTACGATCACTCCATTTCAGTCTCCTTTGTAGTCTCCTTTTCCTTCTTTACCTGATTTCTAAATGATAGAAATCCTTACAGCTCAGTACCAGACCTTCTTTCCATCGTTTATTTAATATTTGTATTTTTCTTCATTTGTTCCCCAAATCTATTCACTGTCGCTTCTCTATCTTGCTGTTTGTCCTGGGAATTTGACCTTCATGGACTGTTATCATCTGGGTTCCCTTGTCCTCTCTTCACTTTCAGTTGGGGCTGGCCAATGGGGTACATATCTCTAGGATATTAGAGGAGAAAGGAGTACTATATTTATTTCTTCCATTTCCTCCTGGCTTTGACATTCTGTCAGTGGCTAGGTTACGTTCAAATACAGCTCCCGTAAGGTGCCCCTTTTCCCACAGCTCCAGCCCTCAGCTTGGCTCTCGACTTGACATTATTTCTTTCCTTTAACCTTTCAGGTCTAAGGACAGTAACCACATCCTACTGTTGATAGTCTCTGGATTCTCCCAACATCCCTTACTGGCTGTCTTAACCCTTTCTTCATTTCTGTAAATATTTTTTTCAAAATTCAAAAGTAGAGTATTTCATCTACTTTCTAACATGACTCTGATTAAGTACATTTCTATATGCTGATGACTCTCACACTTATATCTGACATTTTCTCTGAGCTCTAGGCCAGAATATCTAATTGCCTAAATGTCATAACATTACCCATAAAATTTGGGCTTCCTTCACTGTTTGCTTTTTTTCATGATGGGCAGTATAATGCACCAAGTTAGGAACTTGCACAAGTTAGAAATTTGGAAGTTATCCTTGACATCCCTCTCCTTCCCTTACCTCCCTTAACCAAATATCAAGTACTGTAAAAACTACCTCCAAAATACCACTAAATCCACCCACTTCTTTCCATTTCACTTCACTAGTCTAGTGCAAACCATGAAGATATGCAGCCTGAAATATTGCAATAAATAGTCTTCTTATTAGTTGCCTGTATCTATGCTTGCCCCTTTCAATCTATTTTCCATAATGAAGCCAGAGCGAGTCCTCTAAAAATGGAAAATTGGGATGATGTCCCTCCTAACCTCAACAGGGTACTAGTATCTTCAGATAATGTTCAATATCCTTAACGTGTCCTTCAACATTCACATGATGTGGCTCTTGTGTACTTCAATGGCATCAAACTGTATCAGCATACATCTTGTTCACTAAACTTTAGCCATAATTGCTAATGTTCTAGTTTTTCAAACACACTATGTTCTTCCTAACTTTGTATATGCTGTCATCTCTGCATAGAATGTTTCTTTCGGGCTTTCCTCACTCACAGTAATCATTCCTAATTTATTAACTCCTACTTATTCTTCAGTGTCATCTCTCTCTTTCTCCCTACCCTCTCATATGAAGCCACTTTACTGACATAAAGTAAATTGCAAAGTACATAATTTGATAAGTCAGCATAAAAGATTTCACACATTTGTGAAACCATCATCACAATCAAGATAATATATCTGCTCCCTCCCCCAAAAGCGTTCCTTTGGTAAGCCCTCTTTCTCATACCTCTAGCACTCCCATCTACAGGATACCCCCGATTTGCTTTCTGTCACTACAGATTAGTTTGCAATTTTTAGGATTTTACATAAGTAGAATCATACAGTATGTGCCCTTTTTTGTCTCTTTTTCTTCACTCAGCATATATATTTTGAGATTCACTCATGCTATAGCATGTGTCAGTAGCTCATTCTTTTTATTGCAAACTAATATTTCATTGTACATACATACCACAATTTGTTTAGCCAGAGACCTCTTGAAGAACATTTGGGTTATTTCCAGTTTAGGGTTATTACAAAGATAAGTGCTATGAATATTCATGGACAAGTTTTTGTGCAGATACATGTTTTCATTTCTTTTGGCTAAGAGAGAAAGGCTGGGTCATATGATAAGTATGTTTAATGTTTTAAGACTGCAAATGTATAGGTAATTGATGTCTTAATGGTATCTGATCAATGAACATGGTATATATGCCACTTATTTAGCTCTACTTTAACTTTTGTCAGAAATGTTTTATAGTTTTCAGCATATAGATTTGCACATTTTTGTGGTCATGTTATCCCATTTTGGCACTATTGTCACTAGTGTTTTTTAAATGTTACTTTCTGATTGTTCATTGTTAGTATATAGAAATACAATTGAAATTTGTATACTGATCTAACAACCTGCAACTCTGGTAAATTTACTTATTTTTTTCTTGTAGAGTCTTAAAGATTTTCTACATAGATGATAATGTTGTCTATGAATAGAGTTTTATTTCTTCCATTTTACTTGTTTTTATTACCCTCACTAGAACCTTACTTAATTGATTAGAACCTCCAGTACAGTGTTGAATTTGTCATACATATGTGAGATATCTGTAGAAATATGAGGCCTCAATGGTTAGTCTCACAAATACCTACACTGGAAATACTTTTTGGAGGAAGTACTGAAATAATAATAGAAACAAATTCAGGAGATTCTATAAGGGATATTGAAAGTAATAGTGATCAAATAGCTTGATTATTACTCAAAAAAGAAGCAATGTAAATAAAAAGAGAAAGTAAATGCATAAAAACTAAAAGTAAAAATCAAGGCAATATCAAAAAGTGATGAAGGCAAAGAGTAGTTTATAGAGACAAAGGGAAATGAGAGGACATAAAAGTGCTTGTTTTGTTAGAAATACAGATAGTGATACATTTAACAAATCAATACAGTTAATACATACCAACATATACATATCTGGTTCTTAAGTTCAGTGCAACTGGTACAAAACATCAATCAAAAAAGAAAGGGCAACTTTTATTTTATTTTTGAAAAATGTTTATTTATTTTTGAGAGAGAGACAGAGTACAAGTCGGGGGTGGGTAGAGAGAGGGAGACACAATCCCAAGCAGACTCCAGGCTCTGAGCTGTCAGCACAGAGCCCGACGTGGGGCTCGAACCCATGGACCGGGAGATCATGACTTGAGCAGAAGTCAGATGCTTAACCAACTGAGCCACCCAGGCACCCCAAGAAAGGGCAATTTTTAAACCAGCAAAAGAAAATTTAGTGTATAGAAATCAGGAAAGAAAAAAAAGAAGACAGAAAAGAAATAAGACAGTATAAGACAAGGAAAAGACAGAATTAAGATGGCAAATATTCTTAACGGAGAAATTTTAGATGCATTCTCTAAGATCTGTGCAGTAGAAGAATGTCCCCTATTGCTACTACTGTTTAACATAGTATTGAAGGTCCCTACCAACTTATGTGGAAGGAAAAAGAAGTGAATGTAAGGAAAGAGATCAATCTGCCATTATTTGAAGGTGGTATTATCTGTCTTAAAAATCCAATAGAAACAAAAGCAAATTATTAGAAATTAAAAAAAATCCAGTTGTACAGAATATAACCTGAATTAGTGACATTCTTTAAACAAGTAATAACTAACTAGAAAATAAAATAAAAAATAATACACAAAGTCTTTATTAAGAAGCAATACTCCATATTGATAAGAGCAAAGAATATGGAGTTAGGCTGTCTTTTAGCTATGAGACACTTGAAAGTGATAATCTCAGTGCCTCAGAATGTATGTAGGTATGTATGTATTTTTTTTAAACTGAGGTATAATTGACCTCAGTTTCTAGATGCATAAAATGAGGATCGTAATTGTATATATCTTATAAGATTGTAAAGATTAAGTGAGTTGATGTAGTCAAACACTTTATCATGGTACCTGGCACATAGTTAGCATTATATGAACTTTTGCTGTTATTATTATGGAAATATTTCATTATAGGACAATAGAAAATTATAAGAATAAATATTTCATCTATTTGATTAACTAAATGGTAAGTTATGAATTTTCTCCCAATAAAGCTATAAATTCAAGACAAACCCAATGACAATTCAAGTTTTTATTTTGTTTTTAGAGAAATCCAGCAAATCTAATCTCAAATGTATGGGGGTAGAAGTGTAAAGAAGGGGAACTTGCCCCATTAAATATGAGGACACATTGCAAAGCCATAGAATAAGAACAGTGTGACAATACAAACAGACCAGAACAATTTTTTTCTGTAGAAGGCAAGAGAGTAAATATTTTAGATTTTGTGAGGCCATTGGTCTTTGCTGCAGCTACTGAACTCTGCTTTGTAGTACCAAAGCTGCCTTCAATGTTCCAAAGGTGGCTTAAGATATTTGATGAACTCAAAACACAGTTGGGTTGTGTAGTCCCTAAAATTGTGCTTCTTTATGGTTCTCATTTATAAACTTTTATATGTGCAAAAAATGGCATATATTATATATGAGTTATTAGATATAAAATATGCAAGAGAATGTACTCATTGACATTCCCTGGAGATCATAAACATAACTCCAAAACAACTATTAAAGCAGTGATTGGCTAATCTGAGACAGTATCAAAACTAAGAAAGCTAAAATACATATGGTCTAGCAAAAAGACACTTATAAATAAGAAACAAAAAGTAAAGAGATATTCATTCTACTCACAGGAAGTCCCTGTTTTCCTGGTAGCCCAACTTTTCCAGAGTTTCCTGAAATGCCATCGGCTCCATGGTATCCTTGCATGCCTTTTGGCCCAGGTAGGCCTGGAAGACCCTTGGTAATTAAATTACATGGATTATAGACAGATGCTGTACAAATGTTTAAATGACAATTACCTTTGGGAGGGGGATGTTTACATTTTTAATACCCTGCCCCAGGATAAATTTTCCTGTTTCCTGAATTCCTTTTTGGATTCCACAGATCAGGTAACTCTTTAAAAGTTCCCTAAACAGAAATGCCACCAAGCTAACTAAAATGTGCTGTGTAAGCTTTTCAGCTTTAGTGTAATTCTCTGATACTTTTCATTGTACTGGCCCATGCTTTACCCAGCTATGGTGAAAAGTCAGCTATATGCATCTGTCAACATAGGAAACAGCTATCATTTACTATCTGCAAAACCTCATGCCATATTATTTTCTCAAGAAACAAATTACAGTTCTTCTTGTTATCATTTTGAAATAGATGATTATATGACTGAATAAAGGTCTGAACATTTTTTTTCTACTCTTGGGTAAGTGGATATTACCTATATGAATCTCTGGTCTGAATGTGCTTATATTTTGTGTTCATTTTCTCTTCTTTTTTGAGCCAACACAGGCCACCCAAAGTAGACATCTCGCCCTTGGCTGGGGAAAACCAGCAGGAAGTAAGTCTCTGCTAATAAGCCAGTCAACACATATTTGCCTGCCTAGAGGAAGCTGATGGCTAAGGTAAAATCAATCTTTATTCTGTGATGAAATGATTTAAAACATTCTTTTCTAAGACTTTCTGTTCTACTTGCCAGGGAACTGAGAGGCTGAGTCCTTCCATTACAATCCAGCTTAGGCTTTTTATTCATGCTTGAAGATCTCTGACCTTTCTCACCAATCATTTAGTTATATTTCCAGTTCCCTGTTTTCAGTGGTTCATGATCAGAGAGTAGCATGAGTCCACAGAGAGAGCTCCATAACACCGGAAAATAGCATCCTTCAATTGCTGAGACTTGTATTTGTACAGCAAGCTTGGTTTTGAACTCATGGTCATATTTTGTTCCCTCTGTGTTCCAGCGTGGGCTTAAATTATTTTTTGAAGACAAGATGATTTATCCAACACTTGTCATAATTGGCCCCAAACCTTTCTGCTTGCTGAAGTTGCCAATTCTATTTAGAAAAACAAGAAAGATGAAAAGGGTCTATTACTTACAGGAATCCCAGGTTTCCCAGCAGGGCCAGGAGTGCCTTTTTTCCCTTTAGGACCCTAAAAATGTGAAGCACAGCTGTAATTAATTGTAATAAACTTAATTAAACTGAAGGCATAGAAAAGAACCCTGAGACCTGGATGCCACAGCACGTAATGCCACTAACTAGCTGTATATCATTGAGATTGTCATTTAACCTCCCTGGGAGTCATTTTCTTTATCTGAAAATGAGAGTTTGACCAGATAATCTATAAATTTCCATCTAGCTCCAAATTCTATGATGTAAAAATTTAAATACTGGCTCTAAAAGGGAACTAAATATTATTTCATAAATGTCCACCTTTTCAGACAGAGCTTTTGTCTTCCTATTGAAAGTGGCAAAGTGATTTATTAATTCAGTAAACATTTACCAAGTTTTACGTGTCAGGTACTCTGTGCTCTGTTGGGAATGCAAAGTCAAAGTTACTGATCTCAAGGCACTCACAGTGTAGTAAGGGACATGAACCAATAGCCTAAAATGTGCTTATCTGGAAGCATAGACAAGAACATACTTGTGAATCAAAGAAAAGATATTTATTTCCCACGGAACTCTTTGTTTTTCCATGTGGGAGATGTTTTAAATCATAATTGATTCAGCAGTAACTGGTCTGCCAGGATAGTTAGGAATTTTGCCCTTGCAAATCATGCCATTATTGTGATGATATCCTAAAATTATTTTAAAAAGAAAAATGTGGAAAAGAGTGACCTAGTTCACAAATAAGAAAAAGAAGCATATTGTCATTACCAGACACATTTCTCAGAAGTCACAAACAGGATAATTCCACCAAAACGGGATGTTAAGTTATTCAAATTTCAGATAAATTGTGCCAAAGATTCAATTTGAGAACAACAAAGTAAGTAATTTCATAACATATTACATCTTCTGAAAATGAACTTAATATTTTAAGAAGAAATAGTATATGTAGTAATAGAAAAAAAGGGCATTTTGTATAAGAGATAAAAATCTAACTTTGTTAGAATTTGATAATGGGAAGCTATATGGAACAAGAGTTCTACCTCCAACTTGGAGAACTACTTTACTTGACTTAAAAGGTCACTAATATAAAGTCTTTCTAAGGGTGAGGAAACCAGAAAATGAAACAGTAGATGATCTGATTTAAGTTGAAGGAGAAGAAATTTCTGGAACATATGCTCTCTAAAATAAAATATACCTTTTAGGACACAATAAAGAAATAAAACTACAAGATTTTAAATACTGAAAAAATTGTGATTTCAGTTATCTCTAATAGCACTAATTAAATAGTATATGAACTATGATAATATTCAAATATGTTAGCCAGAGTATTTTTTCCTTCACAGTATTTCTTTTTATGCAAAGTGATAGACCTGCTCTAGATTTTAGATTTTCAAAATAGACTTTCCCTTAGCTTATGGATTTCAACATAGTCTTCTGAAACTCATGGTGAGGTAATAATTTTAGAAGGATATAATATTTTGAGAAGAATACATTTTTAAAAAGAAAGCCTAATTTTTATTTTTTATTAAATTTTATAACTTTCCCCCAATGTTTATTTATTTTTGAGAGAGAGAGAGCATGAGAAGGGAAGGGGCAGAGAGAGAGGGAGACAGAGAATCTGAAACAGGCTCTGTGCTGTCAGCGCAAAGCCTGACATGAGGCTGGAACCCACAAACCGTGAGATCAGGGCCCCAGCTAAAGTTGGATGTTCAACCGAAAAAAAATGATTTTTAAATATGAAAACTCTATATTTGAGTATCAAAAACCAAGGTGACAAAGGAGTCCAGTCATACAATTTATGCCATAAAGAACAGATTTAGAATTATAATAGTATAAGAGAAAAATTTTTCTACTTAAGGGGATATAAATATCTTCAAGTTGGTGGAAGGTAAAAACAAAAGCATAAGAGAAGCAAGATTGTTTGACACTGACAGGAATCTCTGAGAAGGGCCCTTTATACCTCACTCTGCCCTCAAGTCCTGGTGTGGGGGAAGCAATAATACCCTCAGATAAGTATGGGAATTTGGGCACAGAGACTATGGCTAGGGAGACTAAAGTCCTCATTCAGAAGTCCACATGAACTGCACTGAGTGTCAGCAGTAGAGTAGAAATTTCTACATTGGGATGTCTAGGCTGGTGGGCTTGAGAAAGTCTGAGTCCCACGAGCACCCAGCATGGTATGGGGATTAGCAGAATACATTTCCACGTGGCCAAGAACAGAAACAGATAGCTCTTAAAGGCCTATATAAAAGAGACTTTGTACCTTTTCTGTACACAGAAAATAGCTATACATGCCAGCATGGATTAAAGAACTTCTGCAAGGAGGGCCAAGGTAGATGTCAACATGGTGGGATGATGGCTACTAAGGACCTAAATGGATGATGTGCATTTCAGTGTATACTGGTGTAAATAAATGACTGAAGACCAAACTCACCTTCCATTCCTCTTCCCCACCACTGCCACCCAGAATGTAACTGCAGACTTGACAAGAGAATGAATAGGAAAACTCTAAATCAAACGCAGGATATTTGTATGGATGGAGTTAAAGACAGTTAATTGACTAGAATGTTCTACCAATTAGTTTTCTACCACCAGGCAGGATGGGCACTCAGGATGGATGTTAAGTTCCATCATAAAGAACATAAACAAAATTATATTTTTAGTATACCTGAGTTTGTGACTTAAGGTTCAGACATACTATGCATGTAAGTAATGGCTTTACTCCAAATGCTTACATAACAAAATAAAAACAAAGAGATTCACATATCATCACAGACTGATTACCTTTTGGGATGACCATTATGTTGGGGATTATTTCAGAAAAGCTAAATGTTGTGCACTGAAATCTACATGTATGGGTCTGTTATCATGAAAACTAGGATGTTAATCAGACCTGGATGGGCATCAGGAAGCAGCTTCCAATAGAATAACACAAAAGAAAAAGTATGACTATAAAAATTATTTTTGAAGTATACTTTGCTACTTGTAATAGGACAATTGTGGTAAAATCTGCCTATTGAAGACAAAAAGTATTTAACAAATAACAAAACTGTAGTGTCTGCTGTTTCGAGATGTTCAAATCAGGAAAGATTTCCTTATTACAATTATTGTCATCCTACTAAAAGGAAGTAGGCCAGCTAGAAAAGCCATAGTCTATCAGTGGAGATTTTAAATGTATAAAGATCAATAAAGTGTAGAACACTGATACTTTAAAAAAACTGTACATTAAAAAAAAATCTCAAAATGGAATTGTTGGCTTATAACTAAATTAAGAGCCAGGTATTACTAAACATTAATCCTATGGAGAGGTAGTCTCTTTTTTGTAGGAAATTATAGATTTGGGCCAAAGACAAAGATAATATGTTGTTATATGAGGTGTTGGTACATGACTGAGTTGTTATCATAAGAAGGAAAAGAAAGTCACTCTTCAACTAATACCCAGAACTCAACTATAGTAAAGCTAGAAGTATTCTAATGCTACTTTCAAACTTAACTTACTCATGTTATTCTATTTAAATATTAAGTACCTCATAAATCAATAAATAGACTTTACTGTTTTAAATGGATCTGATTTCAAATAGGCCATCATGTTTTTCAAAGCTAAGCCAGACAAAAGAAAAAGCACAATTTTATGCTCACTCTAAAGACTACAAATAAAAATCGTTTGCCTTTCCTATTTGATAGTGGACATTTTAAAAATGTGTCATCATAGTCCAAAACCCGTTATTTAAATGAAGATGAAGGATAGTTACCTCAATACTTAGCTAGTTCTAACTTTGTTAGGACAGATTTACAATACAAACACAGATTTAGAGTTAGGCAATAATTATACTCTTTCTCTCTCTTCTTTTTTTTCTCTAACCAAGAAATTTCAATTCACTAAAATCTGGAATTTTGTTTTGGAAGAAAAATAAGATTTTGGCTTGAGTCTTAGTCTTGGAAAGCCATTATAGGACAGTTCACTACATTTAAATTACAAAAGTCTTTTTGAAAATGTAGTGGTTCTGCTATTGGATTTGACTTGTTCTTTCTCTCTACTGTGTCATGAATGAGAGCCCAATGAATAAGTTAGATGGTTAAGTAAAATTAATCATAAAAGATTTCAAAGTAATAGCAGGCTTTTGTATAATATTGGGAGTCAAGAAATAAAGTTTCTATTGTTAGTTCTGTTAACTAATTCTGTGATCTTAGGTAACTCAATCTGTCTGAGGCTTAAATTTCTTCATCTGTAAAATGAGAGGGTGGTCCAGATGATTTTAAAGGGCCATTTCTAAATCTAAAAAACAAATTTAAAGCTTTGCAAAAACAAGAAGACAGTAATTGGACAGAATCCACCTGACCACTGAAGGTGTCCCTAGTGAATAATACATGGTCAATGATTATTCTTGTAGCAATTATTACTATTTTAAATTCTTTTTTAAAAATGTTTATTTATTTTTGACAGAGAGAGAGAGAGAGCACAAGCAGGGGCAGAACAGAGAGAAGGAGACACAGAATCTGAAGCAGGTTCCAGGCTCCCAGCTGTCAGCAAAGAGCCCGAAGCAGGGCTTGAACTCACCTATTGCAAGATCATGAACTTGAACTCACAAACCTGAGATCATGACCTGAGCTGAAGTCAGACGCTTAACCGACTGAGCCATGCAGGAGCGCCTAAGAGGCTTTTTAATGTAACCTTGAACTGTATGTCAGCATTGGCCAAGGCAGGAAAGAACTAATTCCCTTGAATTATACAGAATTTAAACCATGGCTTCTCAGAATCTTTTGGCTCTGATACCCAGGGTAAGTTGACCACATAGGCTGGATATGTAGTTGTTTAGTAAGAATATATAATTTTCACTGGCATAATTTTAACAGATACTAATAAATACCAAAACATTTCTTCTTCCTGAGATATGTCAAAAAAGAAAAAGAAAATACTAAGAATATGAAAGTACTAATTCTAAGAGATGAGAAATTTTGGGATCAAACCTTGGGGGAGCATTTGCATCCTTAGGCACTTAATGCAAGTCACAAGAAGGCAGTAGCAATATTCTAGGTTCCTAGCTGTTTCCACTCCTTTTTCCAATTTTGGTGTTAAAAATTCTAAGCAGGGGAGGAGGGGTGCTTGATTGGCTCAGATGGTTAAGCGTCCGACTCTTGGTTTCAGCTCAGGTCATAATCTCATGGTTCGTGAGTTCAAGCCCTGCTTCTGGCTACATGCTGATAGCTCAGAACCTGCTTGGGATTCTCTCTCCTCTCTCTGCTCTTCCCCTATTCACGCACACATGTGCTCTCTCTCTCTCAAAATAAATAAATAAACTTTTAAAAAATTCTAAGTGAATGAGACAATTATCTTCTCTCTGTGGTTTTCCCTTGTTAAGGCTTGCCTTTCATGGGATATTTTTATTTTTTATTTATTAGTTTTTATTTATTAAGGAACCTGACAAAGAGTTATTAGGTAGATGTCAAGACCATTCAAAAATGGCTTTAAGGTGAGTGAACACCTATGTAAAATCAGATTCAACTCAATTTTTTTACTCCTTTAAGTAGGAAGCACAAAGTATGGGTGAAGATTGCTTAACAAATTAGGAGAAATGTGGTTTCAAATTCATTACTTTTTATCCATTCTCACCTAATTTATTATTAAAATTACACTAAAATTTTTTAAGAATTCTATTTAAAATCAATAGCATGTGAAATCAGAATGCCATGAAATGCAGGATAGCAGTAAACTGATGGTACAAATCACAAAGCAAGTTATAAGGCAACAACCTTCAGTAAGTTTGAGGCAACATCTATCAGTGCACAGGGAAAGAGACTACATCCAATAAGCTAATACATTTTTAGTTTGTTTGATAACAGATAACTGACTTATGGGAAAAAAAAGTGTTTTAAACCAATTGTGAGTCTGTGTCACATAGTCAAACTATTTCTCCCCCTACTCTACTACAACAACTAAGTAGGTTTGACTGATAGGGTTTCACTTTGCAATGCTGGTCTTAAGGCCTATTGGTACTTCTGCTTGAAATCCCAAGGAAAGAGGAGTAGTTTGGGACAACCTTAAGCAATTTTTACCAGAAGGCTGCTGGTAAAGGGAAATGTGGATGGCAGTCAAAACACATGAACTTAATCAATAATCTTGTTTTAGCACAATTATTGACAAATACTCTGATTAGAGGCCTACAGTGATCCTTGCTCTGGAAGGGTGAATGATCATTTAAGTTATGATAAACGGCAGCTCCTATGTCCCTGCTCTCTCAAACCAACAGTAAGTTTCAAATTATCTTAAATAATTTCAACTTACTTCAGATCCTCTCTCTCCTTTTAGTCCTTGTTCACCCTGGTCACCTGGCTCACCCTTTAATAAGAAACCAAAGAGAAATCACATAAAAAACAGACACCAAAAAAGATATATTAACATTATTTTTTTTTTCAATGCCAGAATCACAAAGAACGTTCTCAAAACATACTGGGGGCCCTTGTTGTCCAGTAGCACCTCTTGGTCCTGGTATACCCATGTGGCCCTAGGAATAGAAAAGATTATATTATTAGAGTAAATAGAGACATGCAACTCAGAGAATAGGGTAGTATCACTTAAAATGGTAGCAAAATGTTACAAAATTCAATTTAAATATCAAAAGTTATGATTTTTTTTCAGAAATATTACAGAACATAATAGCCACTGGATATTATGACAATTGAGAAAGCCTGTAAAGTTTTGTTTTGTTTTGTACATAGGTCAACATAGTAGGTTGAATGGTAGTACACCTAAAGATCTCTATGCCCTAACTAAACCCCACAGACTGTGAATATGATCTTTTTTGGAAAAAGCGTCTTTGCAGATATCATTAAGTTAATGATCTTAAAAAGAGATTATCCTGAATGGCCTATGACAAGTACCCTTAGAAGAGAGAGATAGATACAAACAACAAAGAAGAGGGCCATGTGAAGGCATAGGCAGAAACTGGAGCTATGCAGCCACAAGGAGCATTGTCAGCCATCAGAAGCTAGAAGAGGAAAGGAAGAATTCTCTTCTAGAAACTACAGAGGGAGCAAGGTCTGTTAACACCATCGTTTCAGATTTCTGGTATTTAGAACTGGGAGAGAATAAATTTCTGTTGTTTGAAACTGCCCAGTTTATAATAATTCTGGTCAGGAAACTAAGACAGTAAATAACCAAAGGAATAAAAAGTTTGAGAACAAATTTCCTTTTTCAGCCTATTTCTATTATAGAAGTGTACTATGGTCTCCATTTTTACAAACTAAGTTCATACTACTTGGATAAATTTAGTATTGAACATTGGGAGTCATTAATGTATATAATGCCAAGACACATCAAGTGACTTTGATATTCAGCAGTCTGTCATCACCCTAGTCCTCCTAGGAAGGAATGCTGACCTACCACATTTCCCTTTTCAAGTGTGTAAATAGAAACTAGCAACAAACCAAGGGCATGTCAGATTATGCATAAAGAATTCTGCATGCAGTCTCATTCTTCCCCTTCCCTACCATCCTTTTCACTTTAGAATTTCTTTCCTCCTACTCTGTGTATTACAGAAAGAATGCCATAGAAAAAACAGTTAGTAGGCACATCTCCTTTTTCTGGACTAGGAGAAATAAGGATTGCCTATATAGACTAATGATATTTATCTCACAGAAAGATCAGTTTAAGCTCTCTTTGTTTGCATTCTTTGAGGCAACTGTTTGTGGTTTTAAGATTCAACCTCCTGATCAAAAAAAAAAAAAAAGAATTATTTAACAGAGTGAACATTGCCAAAAGACAATGACTGTTTGGAAGGCTTTCTATAGAACGTGGGCATAACTAAAGAGAATACCATTACCACACATGGCCTTACTAGCAAAACATGAGCAGAGTCAACAATAACAGAATCAGGTCAGTCAAGAGGAAATGTGGTGTAAGTATATATGACTATTATAAGTCATTGATGAAGCAGAATTCAGGAGAGAAGTGATTGGTGAAAGGATGAAGTTATACAACGTAGTGAGAGTGAACAGATGAGCAAACTATAAAACTCAAGATCATGATGGCCAGTTGTGACTTTGCCACCATTTTTGTCTGTGTTTTATAAAGACCTTTTTAGAATGGTCATAGAATAGCCAATAGCTTCTCCTGGTTTTGTGAAGTCTGGATACAAATCTCACTAAAAACAAACTTGCTTTCTAGAAGTTTCACTGTAATTCCTCTAGTTCTGTCTATTTCAATAAAAATTGAGAAAGGCCATTTGCTGCAATGTTAAAAATTAAATATGATGTAGTAAATATTATCATAAAGTTATGTAGGCAAGGTTATGGGAAGTGATTGACTTTGATGTGATGATAAGCTGAATCTTGAAGGATGAGTGTTCCAGGCAGTAAAGTAAAAAGAAGATATTCTGACAGAGTGGATAGCATGGGGGAATAAATGAAGATTTATCTGACAGAACATGTTAAGTGGAGAATGGATTTGAGAGGGCTATGACTAGGGATAGGGAGTCTCGTTTGGCAGCTATTACAATAATTCAGACAAAAATGATGAAACCTAAACTAAAGTAGGGCAAAATGGCTAGATTCCAGAGCTATCTAAGGTCAAAAGAAATGGCCAATTACATTTGAGAGATGAGAGGAGAGAGAAAGGAGAGGAGGGAGAGAACAAGAGAGATAAAGAGACAGAAAGAAACAAAAGGAGAGAAATAGAGAGCAACAGACACACAGAGAGAGCAATAGACAGAGGGGGACAGAGAGATACAGAGATGGACAGAAAGATAGAGAGAAGGACTATTCATTTATTGGCTTGAACACCTTAATGTCTGATGGTAGCATTCACTGAATTGAAGACATAGAAAGAATATGATCAAGTTTGGGGAGGATGATAAAACTGACCAAACCAAAGTGAAATGGAGTTTGAGCTAGAACATAATTTATTCCATGTATTTATAGGACTTCATCTCACACAAATTTAGTCTGATTTAATCTTGGGTATCTGTATATTTCTGCTCATATTTTTAAAAAGCAGATGTTGACAGTATAATATGCTTATTCCCACTATATTTTCTGTCTTTCTCAAGCCTTACATGAATTTATCTCGACCTTTGGGATGTATAGTTTTCTGGATGACAACTATAATTTACTATATCTGTTTTTATGCTGATTAAATGTTCTTATTATATGTCTTCTACATGTGATGTCCACAGAGGCAAGTACTGTATCTGGGGTATCCAGTATTATACTTATGTCTTCTAGCTCTGTTCCTGGCCCATGGCAGACACTCAAATATATGATGAGTGGACAGAGATTTTATTATGCATGACACATAAGACCTGTCATGTATAATGATTCCTAATAAGTACTAAGTACTTACTAATAAGTATTTATTGATGATAATGAGCAAGACACATGACTTTTGTAATTCTCAGTTTCTTCAAGAGGAAAAAAGAACAAAGGATCGTGAACAAGATTTTAAAAAATTTCTAATTGTTCACAGCAAAATGGAAGCAAATCTACATTATCATTCAATTTTTTTAATCCCAAAAGATAACTGTGAGCTCACTACAATTGTAAGAACATTTGTAAATATAAAAATGTTTTTAAAAAGATTGGTGATAATCATTCAGTCATAGAAAGGCATGGAGTACTAAAACTTTCTACAACATCGATTACAATATAATACATTATATTAAGTGAAATGAAGCCAGACACAAAAAGCTATATATTATACAATTCCATTTATATGAAATATCCAGAAGAGATAACGCAATAGAGTCAGAAAGCAGAGTAATGGTTGCCAGAGACTGGGAGAAATACAGACTGACTGCTTAATGGGTATGGGGCTTCCTTTCTAGGGTAATGTAAATGTTCTGGAATTATGTAGCATGTGATGGTTGTACAATATTGGGAATGTACTAATATCTTTGAATTGTACACTTTAAAATTGTTAAAATGGTAAATTTTATATTATGTATATTTTAGTACAATTAAAAGAAGTGTTGACGATAATGTTAATCATTAGTTTACCACAGTGAAATGATAGTATATACACTTTAAAATGATAGAAAAACAAACATTTGAAAATTTCACCTGAGGCTACAACAGAATAATCTAACTATAAATAAAGCACAGTTCCCCTGTATGAATCAAGCTTGTGCTTGGAAAACCTGGCAGGGGACAAGTGTGGAGATTTCATGGCTTTCAGATGTTTAAGCAATAAAATTATTATGGCTGCCTGGTTCATGATGGCTTGTTTAGAATAAAACCACCAACAAATTACAAAATGACCTCTAAAGACTAAGGACATAGGATAGAATAAGACATAAAGGAAGATGTGGATCAAACTAATTCATGAAATATTGACAACTGAAAACATAATCAGGAATATTTGTGGAATAAGGAAGGAGAAATTGGTTCCACAGTGAGCCCAGGAAGAAGTTCTCTGATGAAGGATTTCTGAATAAGGTGTGACTATTCAGAATAAGACAGGCAGGGTTTCTCTTCTGCTAGCCAGATGAAGAGATTATTTTCTTCTTCCAAAAGAATATTTATCTGTTTGTTTGCCAGTAAATTTGCTAGTTTAGCAACCAAATATTTCATAGTTGGTAGAGGCCAAAAGAAGATATTGCAAGAACTTGATTTTCCTGAGAATGTGTGAAGTTATGCACAGAAAAGGCTAAGGAAGGGGTTTTCCAAAATGGCGCAGCAGCATAGAAGTTCTCAGCTTGTCTCATCGCTGAAGTGCAGCTAGATCAGCACCAAACCATTTTGAACACCTAGGAAATTGATCCGATGATTAACACAACAATCTGCGTAACTTGAGCCACAGAACTCAGCAGGTACACGGTGCGAAGAGGTGAACTGGGGGAGAAAAAGTTGTAGAGGGTAAGGAGGTGTTTTTCTGGACAGAGAACAGAGAAAGGAAAAGGGGGAGAGTACAGCACACTAGGATCATGCAGGAAAAGCACTCTCCCCAAAAGTAGCTGGAAAGAGTGGAAACACTGACAAGGGACTGAACAAGAAATCTGTTCTTAAAAACCACTGCTGGGGAGAAAGGGAAGGGTTACAATACCATTAGGAATCTATAAACAGTGGAGCACAGATTTGGAAGTTCTGGAGCTCAATACCTGGCAGTGCCCTGGTTTTGAGTAAATCCCCAGGAGCAGACAGCGAGGTTCAAGGGATCTGTGGGCTACAAGGGGAGAAGGGGTTCCTCTGCTTTGAGTGCATTTGGTAGAGGCCATATGGCCTCCCCACAGGCAAAGTTCCCAGTGGACTCTGGAGAGCAGCCTCATTTGCTGATATTGGGACAAAGACACCAGAGTGCAGTGAAACCTGGCTCTGGCTGTATGTTGTGATTTGCCATAATCTCTGAACCTCCGCTGCTGCACCACTGCATGAACACATTCGGTGCAAGCTGGCCTTTGCTCAGTGAGACATTCCCCCAGAGGGTCAGAGTGGGTCCAACCTGCAAGGTTCTCTGAAATGAGGGGTTTGGAAACACATCCCCATCTGAGATAAAACTCAGGAGGGAGGTGCTGCCTAACAGGCTGATGACTTGGACATGGACAGGGTATAAGTGGGGAATGGACAGAAGCCTGAGACAAAGGAGGGGTTCTTGATTGTGGGTCGGTGAGAGCACAAAATTTCTGTGCTAAAAACTAGGAAGTTAGGTGAAGCCATTTCCACTGCCCCTGCCCATGCACACGGGCATGCACGCCACACCAATCCACCCCAGTAAGCTGAGCAGTGCCACCTGACAAAGAATGGAGCTGTTACAACAAGTCCCACCCAACTGTGACCTCCAAGTGCAGCCCCCTAGAAGACCAGCACAAGTCACTCCATGTGCTTAGTGTATGGACCATAGAGTGCTTCATAGTTTGAGTTCTAGGAGAAACTGGATGTAACTTCATTCAGGTTTCATTCTGTTTCCTGGTTTATCTATTCTTTTTTTTTTTTTTTGCTTCTGTGTTTGTTTAAATTGTTTTTCCCCTTCTCCTTTCTTTTCTTTTTCTTGGATAGAGAAAGAGAAAAAATTATTTTTATTTTCTTTTTAAAAAAATATGTTTAAGTCTTTTTACTATGTTTTTATTTTTTGGTAAATCTTTTTATTCTATTCCACTTTCTTCATTTCATTTTATTCTACTTTATTATATACACTTTTTTTATGTTTTTAAACTTTTCTTACTATTTTTTTTTCATTTTCTTTCCTATTGTTTCTCTATTATATCAAAAATTTTCAACAACCACCAAAACACACTTAGGATCTAGCTTCCTTTATTTATGTATTTTTTTGTTTCTCATTTTCTCATTTTTATTTTTTACTTTATTAATTCTTTTTCTTCCTCCAAAATGACAAAACTAAGGAATTCACCCCAAAAGACAGAACAGGAAGAATTGACCAAGGGTTTAATGAACAGAGATATAAGAAAGATGTCTGAACTAGAATTTAGAACGATGATAATAAGAATACTAGCTGGGGTTGAAAAAAGCATAGAATCCCTTTCTGTGGAGATAAAAGAAGTAAAATCTAGTCAGGACAAAATTAAAAAGTTTATAACCAAGATGGAATCTCAGACGGATGCCACAACAGCAAGGATGGATGAAGCAGAGCAGCGAATCAGCGATATTGAAGAGATAATTATGGAGAATAATAAAGAAAAAAAAAAGAAAAAAAGAAAAAGGGAAGCTAATGCAAAAAAGCATGGTACAAGAATTAGAGAACACAGTGACTTACTAAAAAGGAATAACATCCAAATCATAGGAGTCCAAGAGGATGAAGAGAGAGAAAAAGGGGTAGAAGGTTTATGTGAGAATATTATAGCAGAAAACTTTCCTAATCTGGGGAAAGACACAGAAATCAAAATCCAAGAAGCATAGAGAACTCCCATTAGATTCAATAAAAACCGACCATCAATAAGGCATATCATAATCGAAATCACAAAATACACAAACAAGAAAAGAATTATGAAAGCAAGGGAAAAAAAGTCCTTCACCTATAAGGGAAGACAGATCGGGTTCACAGCAGACCTATCCACAGAAACGTGGCAGGCCAGAAAGGAGTGGCAGGATGTATTCAATGTGGTAAGTTGACAAAATATGCAGCCAAGAACTCTTTATCCAGCAAGGCTGTCATTCAAAATAGAAGGAGGGATAAAGGGTTTCTCAGACAAACAAAAACTAAAGGAGTTAACTAAACTAAACCAGCCCTGAAAGAAAATTTAAAGGGGACTCTCTGAGGGGAGAAAAGATGACACAAAACAAAAAAGGCCAAAAGCAACAAAGATTAGAAAGGACCAGAGAACATCACCAGAAACTCCAACTCTACAGGCAACACAATGGCACTAAATTCATATCTTTCACTATTCACTCTAAATGTCAATGGACTAAACGCTCCAATCAAAAGACATAGCATATCAGAATGGATAAGAAAATAAGATCCATCTATATGTCATTTACAAGAGTTTTAGACCTTCAGATTGAAAGTAAAGAGATGGAGAGCTATCTATCATGCTAATGGTCACCAAAAGAAAGCTGTGGTACCCATACTTATATCAGACAAACTAGATTTTAAAATAAAAACTAACAAGAGATGAAGAAAAGCATTATATCATAATGGGTCTATACATCAAGAAGATCTAACAGTTGTAAACACTTATGCTCCCAATGTGAAAACACTCAAATATATAAAATCAATTAATCACAAACATAAAGAAACTCATTGATGATAATACCATAATAGTAGAGGACTTCAACACCCCACTTACAACAATGGAAAGATCATCTAAGCAGAAAATCAACAAGGAGACAATGGCTCTGAATGACACACTGGACTGGATAGACTTAACAGATATATTCAGAACATTTCATCCTAAAGCAGCAGAATACATATTCTTCTTGAGTGCATATGGAACATTCTCCAGATCAGATCACATACTGGGACACAACTCAACCCTCAACAAGAACAAAAAATCAAGATCATACCGTGATCATATATTCAGACTGATCATATATTCAGACCACAATGCTATGAAACTCAAAATCAACCACAAGAAAAAAATTGGAAAGACCACGAATACTTGAAGATTAAAGAACATTCTACTAATGAATGAATGGGTTAACCATGAAATTAAAGAGGAGAATAAAAAGTACATGGAAGTCAATGAAAATGATAACATGACAGCCCAAAACCTCTGGGATGCAGAAAAGGCAGTCATAAGAGGGAACTACGTAGAAAAGGAAGATAGATCTCAGATAAACAACCTAACCTTACACCTTAAAGAGCTGGAAAAAGAACAGCAAATAAGGCCTGAAAACAGCAGAATATGGGAAATAATAAAGATTAAAGCAGAAATCAATGATATAGAAATTAAAAAAAAAGTAGAACATATCAATGAAACCAGGAGCTGATTTTTAAAAAAATTTTTTTTTAACGTTTTATTTATTTTTGAGACAGGGAGAGACAGAGCATGAACAGGGGAGGAGCAGAGAGAGGGAGACACAGAATCTGAAACAGGGTCCAGGCTCCGAGCTGTCAGCACAGAGCCCGACGCGGGGCTCGAACTCACAGACCGCGAGATCATGACCGAAGTCAGCCACTTAACCGACTGAGCCACCCAGGCGCCCCCAGGAGCTGATTTTTTGAAAGAATTAACAAAATTGATGAACTCCTAGCCAGTTTGATCAAGAAGAAAAAGGAAAGGACCCAAATAAACAAAATCACGAATGAAAGAAGGGAGATCACAACCAACATTGCAGAAATACAAATAATAATAAGAGAATATTATGAGCAATTATATGCCAATAAATTGGACAATATGGAAGAAATGGACAAATTCCTAGAAACATATAAACTACCAAAACTGAAACATGAAGAAATAGAAAATTTGAACAGACTTATAACCAGGAAAGAAATAGAATCAGTAAACAAAAATCTCCCCCCACCCTCCCAAAAAGGAGTCCAGGGCTAAATGGCTTTCCAGGGGAAAGCCTGGAATTTTACCTGGAAACATTTAAAGAAGAAGAGCTAATGCCTAGTCTTTTGAAACTGTTGCAAAAACTAGAAATGGAAAGAAAACTTCCAAACTCATTCTATGAGTCCCTGATTCCAAAGCCAGACAAAGACCCCACTAGAAAGGAGAGCTACAGACCAATTTCCCTCATGAACACTGATGCAAAAATTCTCAACAAAGATACTAGCCAACTGGATCAAACAATACATTAAAAGAATTATTCACCATGATCAAGTGGGATTTATTCCTGGGATGCAGGGATGGCTCAATATCCACAAATCAATCAATGTGATACATCACATTAATAAAAGAAAGAATAAGAACCACATGATCCTCGGGGCACCTGGGTGGCTCAGTCGGTTGAGCGTCCGACTTCGGCTCAGGTCATGGTCTCGTGGTCTGTGAGTTCGAGCCCCGTGTCAGGATCTGTGCTGACAGCTCAGAGCCTGGAGCTGCTTCGGATTCTGTGTCTCCCTCTCTCTCTGCCCCTCCCCTGCTCATGCTCTGTCTCTCTCTGTCTCAAAAATAAACATTTAAAAAAAAAAAGAACCACATGATCCTCTCAATAGATGTAGACAAATCATTTGACAAAATACAACATCCTTTCTTGATAAAAGCCCTCAAGAAAGCAGGGATAGAAGGATCATACCTCAAGATCATAAAAGCCATGTATGAAAGACCCACCATTAATATCATCCTCAATGGGGAAAAATTGAGAGCTTTCCCTCTAAGGTCAGGAACATGACAAGTATGTCCACTCTTAACCACTGTTTTTCAACATAGTGTTGGAAGTCCTAGCCTCAGCAATGAGAAAACACAAAGAAATAAAAGGCATCCAAATCGGCAAGGAGGAAATCAAATTGTCACTTTTTGCAGATGACATGATACTCTATGTGGAAAACCCAAAAGATTCTACCAAAAAACTGCTAGAATTGATCCATGAATTCAGCAAAGTCACAGGATATGAAATCAATGTACAGAAATTGGCTGCATTTCTATACATCAATAATGAAGCAGCAGAAAGAGAAATCAAGGAATTCATCATATTTACAATTGCACCAAAAACCATAATATACCTAGGAATAAACCTAACCAAAGAGGTGAAAAATCTATACACTGAAAACTATGGAAAATTTATGAAAGAAATTGAAGAAGACACAAAGAAATGGAAAAACATTCCATGCTCATGGATTGGGAGAATAAGTATTGTTAAAATGTCAATACTTTCCAAGGCAATCTACATATTCAGTGCAATCCCTATCAAAATAACACCAGCATTCTTCAGAGAGCTAGAACAAAGAATCTTAAAATTTGTATGGAACTAAAAAAGACCCTCAATAGCCAAAGCAATCCAGAAAAAGAAAATCAAAGCTGGAGGCATCATAATTCTGGACTTCAAGCTGTATTACAAAGCTGTAATCATCAAGAAAGGATGATATTGGCACAAAAACAGACACATAGATCAATGCAACAGAATAGATAACCCAGAAATGGACCCACAAACATATGGCCAACTAATATATGAAAAAGCAGGAAAGACTATCCAATGGAAAAACAACAGTCTCTTCAGCAAATGGTATTGGGAAAACTGGACAGTGGCATGCAGAAGAATGCTCCTGGACCACTTTCTTACTTAAAATTAAACTCAAATTAGATGGAAGACCTAATTGTAAGACAGGAAGCCATCAAAATCCTAGAGGAGAAAGATGGCAAAAACCTCTTTGACCTTGGCTGCAGCAACATCTTACTTGACATGTCTCCGCAGGGAAGGAAACAAAAGCAAAAATGAACTACTGGGACCTCATCAAGATAAAAAACTTCTGCATTGCAAAGGAAACCATCAACAAAACTAAAAGGCAATCAACAGAATGGGAAAAGATATTTGCAAATGACCTATCAGATAAAGGGTTAGTATCCAAAATCTATAAAGAACTTACCAAACTCAACACCCCAAAACCAAATAATCCAGTGAAGAAATGCGCAGAGGACACGAATAGACACTTTTCCAAAGAAGACATCCAGATGGCCAACAGACACATGAAAAGATGTTCAATATCACTCATCATCAGGGAAATACAAATCAAAACCACATTGAGATACCACCTCACACCAGTCAGAGTGGCTAAAATTAACAACTCAGGAAACAACAGATGCTGGTGAGGATGTGGAGAAAGGGGAACCCTCTTGCACCCTCGGTGGGAATGCAAACTGGTGTCTGGAACAGTGTTGAAGTTCCTTAAAGAATTAAAAATAGAATTACCCTAAGGCCCAGCAACTGTACTACTAGGAATTTATCCAAAGGATACAGGCGTGCTGTTTTGAAGGGGCACATGCATCTCAATGTTTATAGCAGTGCTATCAACAATAGTCAAAGTATGGAAAGAGCCCAAATGTCCACTGACTGATGAATGAATAAAGATGATGTGGTATATATATACAATGGAATATTACTCGGCGATGGAAAAGAATGAAATCTTGCCAGTTGCAATGGAACTAGAGTGTATCATGCTAAGTGAAATTATTCAGTCAGAGAAAGACAAATGTCATATGACTTCACCCATATGTGGAATTTAAGATATGAAACAGATGAACATAAGGGTATGGAAGCAAAAATAATATAAAAACAGGGAGGGAGAAAAATCATAAGAGATGCTTAAAGATAGAGAACAAACTTAGGGTTTCTGGAGGGGTTGTGAGTGGGGGGATGGGCTAATTGGGCAAGGGGCAATAAGGAGAACACTTGTTGGGATGAACACTGGGTCTTATAAGTACATGATGAATCACTGGATTCTATTCCTGAAATCATTATTATACTATATGTTAACTAACTTGGATGTAAATTTTAAAAAATTAAAAAATGAAAAAAATGAAAAAAAACTGAAAATGAACTAAAAAAAATAGAGTCCTGTTGTTTTTCAAGCAAAAAAAAAAAGCTAAGGAAGTTTAAGATGCTTTTCAAATTTTTCTGGAAGCAGTGGGTTGGCTTCTCAACCCAAAAAGAACCTAAATACACTGAATTCCTTGGATTAAGAAACACTTATAGATCCAAATGTTATGTAAATTGGAAACAGAATATACGTGACATTCAAAAAATGTTTCTCTAAAAATAGAAGAAGTACAAGATGGCCACCACGACAATTTCACAAACATTTAGAGTGACCTTCAACGTTTACTTCAAAGAGAATTTTAGGAAGTGAAAGTTGATTTTTCAGATTTCAGGCTTGAGGAAATTAATATATTGATGATAGTTACCTACCTACCAGTTTGTCCATTCAATCTGGCTATTTAAGTCTTCATTTCAAATATGGCCACTGATATTTTACATGGGAGAGGGGTATATTGGATCAAACAACCCATCAATTCACTATTAAAAATGAATTATGTTTATATACATATTAAATACTATTATGTACAAAACTCAGAACAAAACATTGTAGAAGAAAGAGAGAGGTCATATTCAAATTAGGGAGCTAAGATATCTGCACATTAAAAATAATCAGCAAATATATTAGCAACATAAGATGGTAAAATATTTCTATTGAGTAACTTCTATAAATAATAAATCATAATAATAATAAATAAATCATAATAAATCATTTATTTATAATAATAAATCATATTTATTTAGTCCTATAATAGGACTGAGGAATATGGAAAGATTACTGTTAGGGTGAGCTTAGGAAAAGGGAGTCTGTACTAGATTATGAAGGAAAGATAGGATTTATGTAGATAAAGTTTAGATAATACTGTGAGTATGCACAGAATGTTGTGAGAAAATGAATGACATAGAAACTATAGGGAGAGAGTTATCAGATGACCAACTTGTTTAGCAACTGACACTATAAACAGGAAGGGAAGAGAGATAAGACAGGAATAGAGAACATCCTAAACATAAATATGCTAATAAAAATGACATGGAATAAATTCTATACATAATCTAATACAATTTTGGCTGATGAAGTTGGTCTCATAAAATCCTTCTAAGAGTGGAAGAGGACAAAAACTGACAGAAGGCTTGAGAATGTAATGACATTCATCCACCTATTTGACAACCCTATTGAATTCCTACTATACATCAGGAACATTATGTTCTAGAAATTGGGTATATAAAGATGAAAAAACCAGACAAGAGTCTCATTTTCATGGATCTTACTTTTTGGTAGGGAAAGACAAGACACTAAACAAAAAACCAAATGTATATAAAAAAAGTGGTTAGATAATATAGATGGCATTAAATATCATGAACTAAATCTAATATGATGCAAAGTGAAGAATAGAAAGAGAAGGCCTTTCCCGAAGTAACATTTCAGCTGAGATCTGATGATGAGAAAAAAGCAGCAATGGGAGGAGGTGAAGATGAGTCCAGAAAAAAAGGAACAGAAAGTACAAAGAACTAGGCTTCTTCTGGGATCAAAACCTTAAGATATTACTCATAACTCAATGATGCTTATTTTCATTTGAAACTGAGCAAAACCACCAGAGAACACTGATTCAATTTAGAAGCAAGGTGTGAAATTTGCTGTAATTACCTTATAGCCCTCTGCTCCAGGCTCTCCTCTCTCTCCTTGTTCCCCCACAGGACCCTACAGAGACCACATGCAAAAACAATCAGTTCCACAGCTGGATCCAAGTATTTGTGAATGCAGATAATACAGTTAGTGTGGCATATTTTTTTCCCCAAAAATGTGAAACCAAATGTATAATTATTTGTTTAGTTCCACTAATATATTTCAAAAGACTGAATATCAATAACATTAAGAACATCATAAGCATTGAATTATTTGAAGAGAATCTCATAGTGATCTTGCTAGGAAAAATACTGAAGAAATGAAGTCCACTTAAACATTATGAATTTTCAGATGGATGAAGTATGTTATACATGATGTCAAATTAGCTTGCATTTTTACTTAATGTTAAAATGATAGAAAAAGATTTAATCTGGATCATTCAGCCATGTAATCAATTCCATTAATTAGAAGATCAATTTAATAATCTTTTTATTTATTTATTTTTATATTTTGAAGTACAGTTGGCATACAATATTATAATAGTTTCAGACATACAACATAATGGTTTGACATTTATACACATTATGAAATGATCACCAGAATAAGTCTGGTCACCATCTGTCACTATATGTAGTTATTATAATACTATTGACTATTTTCGCTATGCTATACTTCACATCCCCATGACTTATGTATTTTATAACTGAAAGTCTATAACTCTTAATCCCCTTCACCTATTTCACCCACCTCCTTATACCCTCCCCTCTGGCAATCACCAGTTTGTTCTGTGTACTTATGAATCTGTTTCTGTTTTGTGTTGTTTTGTTTTTTGGACTACACATGTAAGTAAAATAATACACAATTTGTTCCTCTCTTATTTCACATAGCATAATGCCCTCTAGGTTCATTTTTGTTGTCATGAATGACAAGAATTCACTCTTTTTATGGCTAAGTAATATTACATTTTGTGTGTGTGTATATATATACATCTTCTTTATCTTTTTGTGTATCAGTGAACACTTAGGTTGTTTCCATATCATGGCTATTGTAAACAATGCTGCAATGAACATACATACAATGAAGATACAGGTGTATGTATCTTTTCATATTATGTTTTTCAATTTTTTTTTCAGATAAATACCCAGATGTCAAATAGCTGGATCCTGTGGTATTTCTATTTTTAATTTTTTGAGTAATCTCCATACTGGTTTACGTAGTGGCTGCACCAATTTATATTCTACCAACAGTGCATGATGGTTTCTTTTTTTCCACATTCTCACCAACATTTGTTATTTCTTGTTCTTTTTTGATACTAGTCATTCTGACAGCGATGAGGTGAAATCTCACTGTGGTTTTGATATGCATTTCCCTGATTAGTGATGTTGAGCATTTTTTCATATGTCTATTGGCCTTCTATATGTCTTCTTTGGAAAAATGCCTATTCAGGTCCTCTGCCCATTTTAAAAATCAGATTGGTTTATTTGTGTTGAGTTGTAGGAGTTCTTTATATATTTTGGATATTAATCTCTTACTGGATATATCATTTGCAAATATCTTCTCCCATTTGCCTTTTTGTTTTGTTGATGATTTCCTTTACTGTAAAAAACTTTTTAGTTTGATGTAGTCCCAATTGTTTATTTTTGCTTTTATTGCCTTTGCCGGAGGAGACACATACCACAAAAATACTGCTAAGACTGATGTGCCAGAGTTTATGCCTGTTCTCTTTTGGAAGTTCTATGATTTCAGGTCTTACATTTAGGTTTTTAATCCCCTTTGAGTTTATTCTTGCATGTAATGGAAAAAAGTGGCCCAGTTTCATTCTTTTGCATGTAGCTGTCCAGTTTCCCCAACACCAATTATTGAAAAGATTATATTTTCCCCATTGTATATTAATTGATCATATAAGTGTGTGTTTATTTCTGGGCTCTCTATTCTGTTCCATTGACCTATGTGTCTCTTTTTGTGCCAGTACCAAACTGTTCTGATAACCACAGCTTTGTGTGCAGTTTGAAATCAGGCAGCATGATACCTGCAGCTTTCTCAAGACTGTTTTGGCTATTCAGGGTCTTTTGTCATTGCATACAAATTTCAGATCATTTGTTCTAGTTCTATGAAAAATACTATTGGAATTTTGATAGGAATTGTACTGAATATGGAGCTTGCTTTGGATAGCATAGACATCTTAACAATAT
Organism: Panthera tigris; assembly: GCF_018350195.1. Taxonomy (NCBI): domain Eukaryota; kingdom Metazoa; phylum Chordata; class Mammalia; order Carnivora; family Felidae; genus Panthera; species Panthera tigris. Next base: position 71,751,398 of record NC_056667.1, read on the forward strand.
TAATTCTTCCAATCCACAAACAATGTATCTTTCCATTTATTTTTGTCATCTTCAGTTCTTGCATAAATGTCTTATAGTTTTCAGAAAATAGGTCTTCTGTCTCCCTGGCTAAATTTATTCCTAGATATTTTATTATTTTTCTTCAATTATAAATAAGATCATTTTCTTAATTTCTCTTTCTGATAATTTGTTTTTATTGTATAGAAATGCAACAGATTTCTGTATATTCATTTTGTATCCTAATTTAGTAGTTGTAATAGTTTTTTGGTGAAGTCTTTATTTTGTATTTACAGTATAATGTGATCTACAAATGTTGACAGTTGTGCTTCTGTCTTACCAATGTGGATGTCTTTCCTTTCTTTTTCTTCTCTTATTTCTATAGCTGACATTTCCAGTACTATGTTGAATAAAAGTGGTGAGAGTAGGCATCTTTCTATTATTCCTGATCTTGGAGGAAAAGCTTTCAGCTTTCCACCATTGAGTATGATGCTAGTTGTGGGTTTGCCATACATGGCATTTCTTATGTTAAGGAATTTATTGAGAGTTTTCATCATAAGTGGATGTTGAATTTTGTCAAATGCTTTTTCTGCATCTATTGAGAAGATCATGATTTTTAGCCTTCATTTTGTTAATGTGGTGTATCAAGTTAATTGATTTGCAAATACTGAATCATCCTTGCATCCCTGGAATAAATCTTATTTGATTGTGGAATATGATCCCTTTAATGTATTGCTGAATTTTTTTTTGCTAATATTTTGTTGAAAATTTTTGTATCTATGTTCTTCAGGGATATTGGCCTATACTTTCCTTTTTTGTACTGTCTTTTCTATGCTAGCCTCATGGAATGAATGTGAAAGCATTCCTTCCTCTACTTTTTCTTGAATAGTTTGAGAGTTTTGTTGAGTTTTGTACTGTCTTTTCTATGCTAGCCTCATAGAATGAATGTGAAAGCATTCCTTCCTCTAATTTTTCTTGAATAGTTTGAGAAGGATAGGTATAAACACTTCCTTAAATGTTTGGAAAAATTCACCTGTGAAGCCATCTGGTCCCTGAGTTTGGTTTATTGGGAGTTTTTTGGTTACTGATTCATTTTCATTACCAGTAATCAGTCTGTTCAGATTTCTATTTCTTCCTGATTCAGTTTTGGAAGATTATAAGGGTTTAGGATTTTATCTTTTTTTTTTCTAGGTTGGCCAATTTCTTGGCAAACCTGTTTGTAGTAGATTTGGGGATGCTGTGCTTTTATTTCCATTTGTCTTCAAACAAAACTAATGTTTAGTTAGCAGAATGTTGTTTAGCTTCCATGTACTTGTATATTTTCTCCATTTTTTTCTTGGTATTTATTTCTAGTTTCATATCATTGTGATCACAAAAGATGCTTGATATGATTTCAATATTCTTAAATTTATTAAGATGTTTTTTGTGGTCTAACATGTGATTTTTCCTAGATAATGTTCTATGTGCACTTGAAAAGAATGCATATTCTGCTGTTTTTGAATGGACTGTTCTGTATATACCTATTAGGTCCCTCTGGTCTAATGTGTTATTTAAGGTTACTATTTACTTATTGACTTTCTGTCTGGATGATCCATCTATAGACGTAAGTGGAGTATTAAAGTGTCCTACTCCTATTGTACTACTATCAATTTCTCCCTTGATGTTTGTTAATATCTGCTTTTTAAATTTAAGTGTTTCTAAGTTGGGTGCATAGATATTTATAATTGTTATATCCTCTTGTTGAATTGAACCCTTTATCATCATGTAGTGCCCTTCCTTTTGTCTTGTTACAGTGTTAATTTTAAAGTCTATTTTATCTGATATGATACCCCTGGTTTATTTTTTTTTTCATTTCCACTTGAATGGAGTATTTTTTTCTATCCTTTCACTTTCAGTCTGTGTGTGTCTTTGGGTCTGAAGTGAGTCTCTTGTAGGCAGCATATAGATGGGTCTTTTTTTTTTTTAATTTTTTAAATGTTTCTTTATTTTTGAGAGAGAGACAGGGAGACACAGCGTTCGAGTGGGGGAGGGGCAGAGAGAGACACACACACACACACAGAATCTGAAGCACGCTACAGGCTCTGAGCTGTCAGCACAGACCCTGATGTGGGGCTCGAACTCACAGACTTGAAATCATGACCTGAGCTGAAGTCACTTAACTGACTGAGCCACCCAGGTGCCCTGAAATGGGTCTTATTTTTCTTATCCATTCAGTCACCCTATGTCTTTTGATTGGAACATCTAATCCATTTACATTTAAAGTATCAACTGATAGGTATGTACTTAGTGCCATTTTGTTAACTGTTTTCTGGTTTGTATATGTAGTTCTTTTCTGTTCCTCTCTTGCTCTCTTCCTTTGTGATTTGATGATTTTCTTTAGTGTTATGTTTGGATCCCTTTTTCTTTATTTTTTTGTGAATCTATTGTAGGTTTTGGTTTGAGGTTTCCATGAGTTACGTATATAACACCCTATGTACATAGCAGTCTATTTTAAGTTGATGGTCACTTAAGTTCAAACACATTCTAAAAGCCCTACGTTTTTTATTCCCCTCTCCCCATGTTTTGTGTATTTGGTGCCATAATTTACATATTTTTATTTTGTATATCCCTTAGGTAATTATTGTAGATATAGTTGTTTTTTCTACTTTTGTCCTTTAACCTTCATACCAGCTTTATAAGTAGTCGATCCACTCTCTTTACTGTATGTTTGCTTTTACCAATGAGCCTTTTTCTTTCATAATTTTTTTTTACCTCTATTTATGGTGTTTTCTTTTCCATTTTAAGAAGTCCCTTTAACCTCTCTTGTAAGTCCAGTTTAGTGGTGATGAATTCCTTTAACTTTCATTTGTCTGGGAAACTCTTTATCTCTTTAATTCTGAATGACAATCTTTCCAGGAAGTGTATTCTGGTTGTAGATTTTTCCTTTCAGCACTTTGAGTATATCAGGCCTCTCCTTTCTGGCCTACAAAATTTCTGCTGAAAAATCAGCTGATGATCTTATAGGTGTTACCTTGTAAGTAACCAGTTGCTTTACTCTTGCTGTTTTTAAGATTCTCTCCTTACCTTTAATTTTTGACAATTTACTTACTCTCTGTTGGTGTGAACCTCTTTGGGTTCATCTTGTTTGGAGCTCTCTGTGCATTTGCAGCTGGATGTTTGTTTCTTTCCCCAGGTTAGGGAAGTTTTCATTTATTATTTCTTCCTTTTGTCTTGTTACACTCTTTGCTTTAAAGTCTATTTTATAAGACTTCTGTTGATATTTATTGTCCAAGAGTTTCCTTAAACTATCCTCTTTCTTAACCTTCTTTCTTTTTACTCTTCAGTTTGGATGACTTCCACTACCTTGTCTTCCAGATCGCTGACCTGTCTATATCCTTTAATCTGCCATTGTTCTCCCTAGTGTATTTTTTTTTTCATTTCAGCTATTGAATTCTTAAGTTATGATTAGTTATTTTTTATATTTTTCTACCTCTTTGTTGAATTTCTCATTGTTCAACTACTCTTCTCCTGAGTTCCATGAGCATCTTTATGACCATTACTTTGAATTCTTTATCAGGCAGATTGCTTATCTCTGTTTCGTTTGGTTCCTTCCTGAGGTTTTGTCTTATTTTATTTGGAATGTCCTCCTGTCTCCTTGTTAGGCCTGACTCACTGTGTGTGTTTCTATGTATTAGGTAGATCAGCTATGCCTCATGGTCTTGATGGAGTGGTGTCATATAGAAGGTGTCCTTTGGGCCTTAGAAGCACACTCCTCCTTTGTCACCAGAACCAGGTGCTCCAGGAGTGCCCTGTGTAGTCTCTTTGTGCCTTCTTATTGCTGGCATGCTTGTGAGTGGGGCTGGCTCCTGGCCCATTGGCTGCAATGACTGGCCACAACTGCTGTGGGCACACTGGTGGGCAGGACTGGCTCCTGACATGGCTGGCTGAGAGGCCTGGCTGTGGCGGCTGTGGGTGTGCTGGTGGGTGGGATAGCCCCTGGTGTGCCTGGCTATGAGGTCAGGCCAGGACTGTTGTAGGCATACTGATGGGTGGGCCTTGCCCCTTGTTCCTGTCAGGAGCCACACTGGAAGGGCGCCAGTCCAGGCCAAAACTACTCGTTTGGTGTGTTGGGACAAGAGTTACTTTGGAGAGCACCAGTCCTGGGCAAGGCCGCCTGCAGGGTGTGGCAGGATGGGAGCTGTTTTGGGAGACACTGTTTAATGATCTTTTTAAAAGCATCTAATAGCTACCTACTTTAACATTCTTGATCAGAAACTCTGTTGTTTATTCTTTTTAATTTTTAAGATATAAATTAACCTAATAAAAATTGCATCTATTTATTTTAATCTGTATGGTAGTAGTTAATAAACCTACACTTTTAACTTTTTTTCAAATATTCCTAATATAAATTCTTTGATATGATAAACTATTCAAATTATCTAGTGTAAAATATACTTGGAAAAGCAATTTTTGCATACGAGGACCTACTGTCTAAAAAGAAAGTCAAATTGAAATCTTTGTGAAAACCATAAAATTGATGAGGACAATTGATTGAAAAATTTTAACTTATTCCTATATGAGTAAAGATATTTGACATAATGTAAGGACAATAATCTCTGACTGTTTTAATGATTTATAATATTCTTGGTTTAAGTTTCACACCTGTTTTATGTCTACTAGACAAAATAATGATTGTTATGCTAAACTTTTAATATATTTATTATATTTTAGTGACATTCTTTGATTCTGGCATACTTGAATCTGGGGAAAAAACAAGCACTTTTATACACTATTTGCCCATATGTTTCCATTTGCTGTTAAGTTTTTGCATTATTCCCATATTTTTCCCTGTCAGGGCTTTAGAGAGACTAGAACATATTTGATAAAAACCTTATATATATTTTATAGATAAGTATGCCTCTATATGAGATGGCTTGATTTAACCAGAATAATTCTAAAATCTTTTGTATTTCTAAAACAAAATATAACTTTCACTCATCTCCAAAGAGCCAGATCAAAGCACCAGAAGTAACTAAATAATGTGATCCTTCTGCTTTAGTATTTAAACATATTTTTTAATGTTTATTTATTTTTAGGAGAGAGAAAAAGAGACAGAGCATGAGCCGGGGGAGGGGCAGAGAGAGAGGGAGACACAGAATCCAAAGCAAGCTCCAGACTCTGAGCTGTTAGCACAGAGCCCAAAGCGGGGCTTGAACCCATGAACCATGAGATCATGACCTTAGCAAAGTCAGATGCTTAACCGACTTAGCCACCTAGGCACCCCTAGGATTTTTAAAATCTTATATGATATCATGTAGAAAATTGAAAATCAAACCAATTATATTTATTTCTATGAGTTAAACACTTTTATTCTACCTATTTAATTTACATATGCCCTATAAGATTATTTTCATAAAATATGAATATAGAGATGGTCATTCAGATAATCAAAGCTACAATAGCTACTTTTCTTTTTTTTAACATATATTTTTAATGTTTATTTTTGAGAGAGAGAGAGAGAGAGAGAGAGAGAGAGAGTGGGGGAGGGGCAGAAAGAGAGGGAGACACAGAATCTGAAGCAGGCTCTAGGCTCAGAGCTGTCAGCACAGAGCCTGACGTGGGGCTTGAACCCACAAACTTGGAGATCGTGAGCTGAGCTGAAGTCAGATGCTCAACCAACTGAACCACCCAAGTTCACCTATAATAACTTTTCAAAACAGAGTTTATAGTTAACCTTCAGATACTTAATTAGAAGACTATGGATCAGTGATCTTCAAAGGGTATTGGTTATGATAACTGATAAAGTTTTAAAGTCATTTGGTAACTATATGTAAATTACTATAAAAAAGTATACAGGTCAGATTTTTTTAATACTCAGAAATAAATATGAATTTGATGATTTTTTAAACATGTTTTTACTATTTATTTACTTTTGAGAGAGAGAGAGAGAGAGAGAGTGAGCAGGGGAAAGGCAGAGAGAGAAGGAGACACAGAATCCAAAGCAGGCTCCAAGCTCTAAACTGTTAGCACAAAACCTGATGCAGGACTCAGATCCATGGACTGTGAGATCAAGACCTGAGCCAAAGTCAGATGCTTAACCAACTGAGCCACCCAGGCGCCCCATGAATTTGATTATTGAAGAAATGTCTGCCCTAAAATATCTAGAGTATAGTATTTTGATAATCTCTGCAAAAGGTTGTTATAGTGCATTTCATGCTGAAAGTTAGATTTGGAAAGTCACCGTAATTAAACTATATATTATGCTAAGGATCTTGACTTGGATATAAATAGATTTTACATTTAGATAATACAACTATAAATAGTATGTGCCTACAAAACCATGTTATGAAACTAACAGAATAAAACTCCCTGAAAAGATGTGATTGGTTATATGAATCTATTATATTCATTGCATTTTATCTTGAAACATCAAAATAATTTTAGAAAAAGACCTACTGGTTCACCTCGAGGCCCAGGTGGTCCTAGCACTGTGCTATCTTCTCCTGGATAACCCTATAATGAAGATAATTATTTACAAACAAAATCAAATTAATAAAATAAACTTTGAAATATGTCGCTTATCATTGTCTAATATGTTATGACACCTACAATCTGGCTTTATCTTTTTTAAATGGAAAACTTTACCTACAAAACTTAGCACAGGATATTTTATACAGTTGTAATTCCTATATGGTTCTCAGAAGTGTCTATCAGCTTTAATTACATACAGAGCAGTTTAGGAATTTGTTCAAAGTTTCAGGTTTCCAGTGATCTTGCAAATTAAGAGTAGTATTATTATAGTTATTCTTAACCCAGAACAATTTTACTATAAATTTCACTATAAACATACTGGTCATTTAATCTAGAGTCTCACAATCTGTTTCAACAAGTAATTAAAGTTTACAAAGCTTTATAGATTACAAAGTACTTTACCATATATTATTTCATGAATATCTTGAAACAGTCTATTGAAGACATTTTAATGACTTAAATTTTCATCTCTTGTTATTTACCTTCTAGAATTTGCAATACTTCCCAAATTGAAAAGTGTTTTCTTTTATTCTTTGAAAATGTTTCCATGCACACTTTCAGAAAGAACACAAAAATTAAATATTTAACTTTAGGATTGCAAAGTCAATATATACACATACCTTTTCTCCTTTAGGTCCTGGCAGCCCAGAAAGGCCTGGTTGGCCCTGGTGGCCCTAACAAAAGGACAAGAATGTAGACATTCTCTGTATCATTTGTGCATGTTTCTACCTAATACCACCAAGGACATACCATTAGATACTGCACTATTCTGAAAGAAAAACAAGATTCATTCTCTAGGGGGATGAAGCCTAAATGCAGTAGCAAGGTTTATTGGTGAGATTTCATCTTAATCTGCATAATTGGAATGACATCTTTATATAACCATTTTCATGCAAATACACACATTTTAATTTCCAGTTAGAAATGATTACCCTATATCCTGGAATTCCTGGTTCTCCATCAGGTCCCATCAATCCTAAATGTCCCTAAAAAGCAAAGTAAATATTAGAGAGAAAATAGCCAACTGCTTGAATCATTACACTTGTACTCTGATTACTTAAAATTTAGAATTTCCGAATATTTTACTTAGTCTGAAATGGGAAAACAAGAAATAACATTCTAACTTCTCTTATTGTTCTTCTGAACTACAAAAGTCCCACCAAAAAAAAAATGTCTCTTCAGTTTACTTCTGGTATAAATATTCTTAATCATATTAAGAAAAATACTTTCAGTTGTCAGAACCCTATAGGTTTTCAGCAAGTTCTTGGAAATGTAATGTGTATCTGTCAAAGTTTATAGTATATATATATTTTTAATGTTTACTTATTTTTGAGAGAGGGAGAGAGGACAGGGGAAGGGCAGAGAGAGAGAGAGAGAGGGAGACACAGAATCTGAAGCAGGTTCCAGGCTCTGAGCTGTCAGCACAGAGCCCGAAATCACAAACCATGAGATCATGACCTAAGTTGAAGTCAGACGCTTAACCAAATGAGCCAGCCAGGTGCCCTTATATCTGGTCCAAGTTTATGGTAGATGTGCCTCACTGAATATTAGAGTATAGCCTGAAAGTTTTTGATATTATCATGATGGGATCATGGAGAACTCCATACTCATTGATAGTTTCAGATGCTTTGATGAAGAAAAGTTTCAGCTCTGGTCAAAGTTGTTAAAGTAGAAATAGTTGGCAACTTATGTGTGATAATCACTCTGTTATTGCTCTTATTATCAATATTTTGCAGATGAGGATACTATATAATTTAAGGGTTATTCATAAATGCCTTTAAAGTACTGAAAATGTGACTCAGACAACTAAAAAGAGCAAAAATAATAATCCTAAAAATGTCTTACCTTTCATACTACCAAAAATTTCCACACCAATTCTCCTATTTAAGTTTGAAACTAAATAGGAGAGGAGAAAATTAAGGCACAGAATAGGTTCATGCCTAACCAAATATCAGATTAACCAGAAGTTCTAAATATGATTATTTACCCAAAGAACCCATGAGAACCACCTATCATTTAAGTGGATATAAAGTTAAAACATAAAAGTAAGTAGATTTCTTATATAGCACCAATAAAAAGATATAATGGAAAAAAGATTGCATCATAAATCATAAAGTCCATAAGAAACCAACAATAAATCTAACAGGATAGAGGTAAGAACAGAATAAAGGAAATAACAAAACTTTATTAAAGGACATATAAGATGATGTAAGTAAATAGAAAGACATATACTGCTTCTCTACTGAAAGATTCAATGTTAAAGGAACATGAAGAGCTGATTTTAAAGTTCACATGGAAGAGAGAATTAAAGTAAGAGCTGAACTTTTCAGAAAAATGAATTATGGAATACTTGCTCTTCTCAAAAGTACTATAATAATATAACAATTAAATAGTGTGGTACTGAACCCAAAAATAGGCTAACAGATTGACAGAAGAAAACAGAGAGAATGAAAACAGGTCAATAAATATTTGAGAGTTTAATTTAGTGGGATACAGAGTGACTATTTATTAAATGATTTTGAAACAACTGAAAATCTACTTGGAAAAAAGAAAATCAAGTTCTTTACAACTTATTTCACAGCAAAATAATAAACTTCATATGAGTTAGGAATAAAAATAAAGCTATAAAAGAATTAGAAGAAGGATATGGAAGAGTATTTTTATATACTTTAGGTAGGGAAGGCATTTCTAATGAAGAAATAAAACCTGTAAAGTAAAGGAGTGACAAATTTGAGTATATAATAATTAAAATCTCCAGCAAAAAGATATCAAACAAACAACACTAAATGTTAAATGACAGAAAGAGAAATTGTATTTATAATACATTTTGTAACAAATTTAACAAAAATATATTATCTAAGGGACGCCTGGGTGGCTCAGTCAGTTAAGTGTCTGACTTGGGCTCAGGTCATGATCTCAACTACTTGTGAGTTCAAGCCCTGCATTGGGCTCTGTGCTGACAGCGTGGAGCCTGGAGCCTGCTTTGGATTCTGTGTCTCCCTCTTTCTCTGCCCCTCCCCCATCATGCTCTGTCTCTCTCTGTCTGTCTCTCTCTCCAAACTAAATAAACATCATATATATATATATATATATATATATATATATATATATATAATCTAAAATATATAAGGAGTTACTACAGTTTAATAAGAAAAAGACAGCAATCTAATGTAAATAATGTAAAGTGAATATGTAAAGGCAATTTCCAGGAAAAAAAATCACTTAATTGTAATCGGGGAGATATAAACAGAAAGAAAATGAGACACATGTTCTCATTTATCAGATTGTCAGACATCAAAAGGGTTAACATGAAGTATTGGTGGTGGGAGTGTATATTGGATGAAACCTTTTGGGGAGGCAGTTGGAGAACATGTGTCAATATTTTTAAAGTGAATATTCTCTTTAGACAAAATCCAAAGTAGGAACCTACTTTGAAGGCAACACTCTGGATTAGTTTCCATGTTTGTTAAAAATTAATCATATTAAATAAAGTTTGTAAATACAAGCCCAAATCAGAAAAATATTAGTAATTTAAATCAAAGGAAGAAAGACCTGAAGTGGTAAGACGAGTATGTCAAATGAGCCTGAGATAAACTTTCCTCAGACAACTGATGAATTATACAATGCTCTCAAGAAGGCTTTGGTGAAAAGTCTAGCATTTGTGACATTTAATGGAGACTAGGAAATACACATGCATTTTGTAGATAAGCTTATGAAATAGTGAAAACACTAAGTTTAATAATTCAAATACTCTGCATCTCTCATGCTGTGACTTTCTAAACAGGTCCAAATATATTAGCAATAAAATTTTGCTATTATAGGTTCAGAAGTATTTATGCTACCCTTGTTTCCAACATTATATAAAGTTCATGCAAAAGATTAAATATTATTAGATGTTACAGATATTGATCAGAGCTGGTTTAAAAAAAAAATCTCCATGAGGATGTAGAGTCCAAGCTTATAAAGAAAAATCATTTTTAAGTAAATCTAATTTTCAAAAGCAATATGCCAATCCTGACAGCATAGTTTCATACAGATATTAAATTCTTATTTTAAGTGCAAGTCATATAAACTTTCCCACTTAGGTTAAGAGTTATAATCTGAGTTTTTAAAACTTCATTTCACATTTTATTTCCATTTTGAGTTTTTTCCCCTTTCCCTTTTTCATGTCCAGAAACCACTAAGCCATTTAAGTACTGTGGAATGCTTACAGTTCTCCACAGCTCATGGAGGTAGATTATTTTCAATGGAACTATTGCTTTCTCTGTAAAATTAATCAAGGGATGAAACTTTAAGGACATGGATACATTTCTTTTCCATCCACAGTGAACTCAGGTCTGGAAATAAATCAAATACTAACCACAGCACCTCTCGTTCCTCTGGCACCCTTAGGACCACTTTCCCCAATTTGTCCGGGAGCACCTCTGCTTCCAATTTCTCCGGTGGGCCCTATTTGTCCTTTTTCACCCTGTGGATGTCGTTAGTAAGAGAGAAAAGTGGGAAAAAACAAATTTTTACCTAGATGAATTAACTATATCATATACCTGAATGACACTGGAGGATAGTCTGTAAGCAAAATTCTGTAAATAGTAACTTGGGTTTACCTAGCTGGTGGTAGAGACTGCCACTGACAATAATAACATACCATCACCACCTAGGTTATCTGAAAGATATAACTGAAAGTAATTTAGGAGAAAGAACATTAAAAAAATATAATTTTGGCCAAACAAGCAGGGGAGATCTGGTGTTCACGTTGAATTACCAATAACCAATTTTTTTATTTTGAATTTGTTAGGTATATATGTATGTATGTATGTATGCATGTATTTCTTGTTATCATGAGAAAACATAGACTGTATAAGAAACCTGCTTCTATACACAATTTCAATCCCACAAAGATCTATTTAGTGTATACAGTTTCCAGTGTATGTTTCTGTATATTCAGTGGCTTGGAGTCTGCCTTTAAAAATCCATAACATATTTGTATCATTTAACATCCTTCTGAAAACTAGTTATCTTCTGTTTTCTGTCAAGCTGACTGATCATTCTCTACCACCAAAATATGGCTGCTTTTAAACAACTTTAAGTGCTATAATTCATTTTCTGAAAGTGGGAACCAATCTGTTCTGCTGTAGACAATAAAGTAGATACAAAGAAAAACTAGACTGTGATCATAGTCAGGAAGGAAGTTTTTGGTATTCATAATAATTCCCAGGGATGCAGGCTACTGTAAAGAATTATACTGTCCCACTTCTAATGTTGATTTTAGATATAACATCAAATATGATGAAAAGAGACTTCAGTATTGGGGTTATTTTCATGGGTAAGAATGGCTACTAAAATTCACCTCATTCATTTTTCCTTACTTCTTATTCTAACTAATCCTGTCTCTACATTATGACAAAGATAGGCTGGGTGTATGTTAGTAAAAATGATAAAATTAGACTTTGGGAACTAGATATGGTGTGATTTGAAGCTAATTATAGTCATATATTCAGAACTGTTGTATTTGAATAAGAAAATCATACTTGAACAAATTATTGGCCCCATACAGAGATTAATTTTTCATTATAATGTTCCAGAACTTTATACATTTTCATTTTAGTAAGATATAAAAGAAACATATAAACCATATTCTGGATGTGTGTTTCTAAGTCAATATATGGGAAAGATAAAATAATTAACCTTTTCAATTTAGATAAACATAGTACTAATAAACCCAGAAACAATCTCAATCATAATCTTTTCCCCTAAACGTTTTACTAAAGTTGTTACTAATACACAAATGGTGTAGTATTTTCCTTTTCTCTCTTTTCCTGCCCAAAGTCTACTGAAGAATTTTTGGCAAACAGGAGAAGAAAAGGCAAATATCTTCACAGAAACTACAGAGTGGGACAGTTGCCTTCAAATAATCAAGGCGATAAATACTCCTAAGTAGAGTTAAATATTAATTTATATAAATGTGCCTTTTAAAACCAAATTTATATTTCTTTATTACCATATATCTCATGCAAATAAAAATATCACAGCATTCTATGGAGCTCGCAGCACATCAGAAGCAAGGAAGCCTTAAAAAGATGTAAAAAAAAAATTACCTTTTTGCCTGGGCGACCTCTTTGCCCTGGAATTCCCACAATTCCTTCAGATCCCTGAATGTCCAATATAAAAAAGAAAATAAATTGTTAAAGAAAGGACTAGATGGCATATTTAAATACTTACATCACATAATCACTGAATTGAACATTATGTAAAAATGAGGGTTACTTTTCAACAATATTGTGTTTGCATAATTATCTAAAAATAGGTCATGATGATTTAGCGGTCTGTTACTAATGAGTAAAATTTACATATACAAACTGGTCAAGATAGACAAAATTAAACTGTTCTTTATTATAGGAAGAAAATTATCTGGTTTCATCACCATTTTAATTAGTGAGACTGTAATTAAACTAAACCCAATGCATCCATTTTAATTTTAGCAGTTCTATGAGCTACTACTGTGGGTTCAACATCTTGTTGAATGTATAGGATTATAAAATATATATATAAAACATGGTGAAGAAGAATCTCAAGATCTTATTGGAGTAGTAGATTAAGGAGGTTTTCTTTGGTCTGTGGAAAAAAGGAGAGAGGGAAATAGATGGAGAAAAAAGAAGTAGTCATATTCAACTTTAAAACAGTATTTTCATTTTAATCTGTATTTTATTCAGACAAAGTAGACTGAAAGTTTTCAATACATACTTTTTTTTGTGTGTAAAATTGGCTAAAATATTTTAGATGTCATGTGAATTTGCAGGTCAACAGTAATTAGGCTTAAACGAGATCCACAGTAAGCCAGGGTGCAAGTTCTGAAACGGCCAACAATTAATCACAGCACTCCTTGCATTAGTTTGGAAATGAAAATGGAAACCTCAAATTTGTGTCCCAAAGCTTGGCAAACTGCAAAAATGATGTAGACAAGAAATAAATTGTGGTTTACCACTGTGCTATGGAGGCTCTTGATAAATATTTGTTGAACGAATAAACAGATACCTAAGGAAGTGACTCATGCCCTATGCTCCTCAGTAAATGCTCTTCTAGCCTCAGAAAGTCACTGAATTTAGAAGCCAAAATGGTTAAGTTCTATTGCTGTAGTTCTAGCTGCATCCAGAGGTCAAAATGATAGTTGCACTAACCTGAGATTTCTTTGTGGTTAATATGGACTTTTAAAAAGAGGCAGATTAACTTTCATTAGAGGGTAATGGTGTGAGCTTTTAAAAGTCAGACTGCTAGTTTCATAGTCTGGCTCTGTCACCTCACAGCAATATGACCACAGGTAGATTGTTTAACTTCTAAAGGCCTCAGTTTCCTGTTCTATAAAAGAAGTACAACAATGCCTCTTCAAAGAGTTATTAAGATTAAATGAGATAGTGCATGTAAAGCTAAAACGAACCGGACTTTAAACTGAAGAATTTAGCTCAGTGTTAGTTCTCACTAACGTCTGCTGCCTTTTTCAAGTGTATTATATAACATTTGAATGTATATAAAAAGATATTAGAAGGTACAATAAATACCCACGCACCCACCATCCACTGTAAGAAAGAGAAGATACATATGTAATTGAAGTCCCATATGCACACATACCTTTCCAAACACATTACCCTCTCCCCTCACTCCGGTGCAACCATTTTCCTCAATTTATCATTCCCAAGCATTTCTTTATACCGTTACTCCATTTGTATGTATCTCCAAGCAGTATGTGGTAATGTTGCATCTTTTCAAACTTTAAATAAGCATACTTAATGCATTCTTTGGAAACTTTTTTAACACACATTTTGCTTTTGAAATTAATCAGTGTCTTTAATCTACTCACTTTCTGTTTTTCATCCTACGGGATTCTATTTTCTTATCAAACCAGAGCTGATTTAACCACTTTCTTACTGATGAATTTTTGGTGTTTTTTTTTTTTTTGTTTTTTTTTTTTGTCCTGTTACAGATAATGCTTGTGAACTCATCTATGTGCCATGTTAAAGGTGGTTGTTTTGTTTTTGTTTTTATGGAATAGTCCCGGAAGTTAAACTGCTGGGTTGTAGAATATGTACATCTTTAGGTATACAAGAGAATGTAAAATTATTCTCCAAAGTAGTTTTGTCAATTTCCATTCCCATGTTTCAGAGTCCAATTACTTCAAATCTTCTGTAAAGCTTGGTACTATCAGACTTCAAATATGTCCATTTCATTGTGGTAAATGATATTTTATTTGTGTTTTCAATTTGCATATTTCTGATTATTAAGGAGGAATGATTATCTATTCACACCGTTATTTCACATCTATATGTGATTCTGTTCAATATTCCCCTGAGCTGGACTTACTGAGTTATCCATAAAAGTTTTTACATATATTCCTGATACCTGTATTTTGCTCATTCTATATAACACAGATCTCTTCTCAGCCTGCAGCATATTTTTTCACTTTGTTTAATATAACTTCTGATTAACATAAGTTTGTGATTTTAACATGGTCATATTCATCAGTATTTTCTTCTTGTCTTACTTCTTTTCAGTGTTTAGGAGATCCTGATTGCTTCCCCTCCCTCCATGAGGTCATAAAATGTTCTTGTAAATGTTCTCATGTTTAACATTTTGATTTTCACAATTAGGCCTTTAATTGGAATTTCATTCTTTTGCATGCGTGTGTGCACTGGTTTGAAGGAGTGGTTTTATTTTATTTTGTTTTCCATTTGGATAACCAATTGGGCCAGTACCATTTATTGAATATTTCATCCTTTCCTTAATGATTTGCAATCTGTGATCAGTGTATCAAACTTCATGTTTCAAAATATACTAAGCTCTGAGTCAAGGTTACCTTCTATTTCCATTGGTCTCTTTGTCTTCTGTGAATGAACATGACACTGATTAAATTACTCTAGCTTCAATCATAAGTTACGGTATCAGGTAGGGCAAGTTCTCCCTTCCACACACCACTCTGCCCCAACCCTTGTAATTTGTTCTTGAAAATTGTTTTGATATTGGTCCTTTGTTCTTTCATATGAATTTTAAAATCACTTTTCATTAATCAGGTCCTATAAAAAAAGTCTTATAGGGATTTTGACTAAAATTGTATTGAATTTATAGACTAATTTAGGGGACAATTGATAATTTTTTGATATTGAGTCCTCCTATCCATGAATATAAAATATCTCTCCATTTATTTAGGTCTTTGTTAATAAACATATTTTTTTTGACAAAAATCTGCAAATATTTTGTTAGATTTATTTCTAGTTGTTTAATTTTGTTGATGATTATATTATAAATAGGGGTTTTTTTTGTTTATTTATTTATTGAGAGAGAGGGAGAGAGCAAGCAGGGGAGGGGCAGAGAGAAAGGGAGAGAGAATCCCAAACAGGCTCCATGCTGTCAGTGCAGAGCCCAATACAGGGCTCAATCCCATGAACTGTGAGATCATGACATGAGCTGAAATTAAGAATCGGATGCTCAACCTACTGAGCCACTCAGGCACCCCCAGTAAATATTATTTAACGTTTTCTAAACTGCTTGTGGCTGGTGAAGAAGAATGGAATCTATTTTTGTATATTCTTATATTTAGCATCTTGCTAAAATCTCCTTAATTCTAATAATTTGTCTGTAGATTATTTCTCTTGTACCGTACTGGCTGGGTTTCTGAGTAAATGTTGAATAGAAATGGTGAATAGTGGTGATCTTTGCTCATTCTTTGAAGTTTCACCATTAAGTATGATAGTCAACGTGGATATTATATTTTACTAAATGCTTTTTGTTTCATTTATTGAGATCATATTTTTAATTCTTTAATTTGTAAATATGTGACTTAAATGTATAGTTTTAAAAAATGTGAGGCCTTTGTTGCAATACTTGTACAAGAGGGAATTCACTGACCTCTTATATCAGCACCTCACAATGAGGTGCAATGAATCCAACTATTCAGGTGTCGGCCAACACTACTGCACGGCAATGTTACCTGCCAACCACCATGCAGTTTAGACATTGCTGTAAGTGTTTATATATTTAAATACCAACAAAAACTTGCGGAGAATGTAAAAATAAAAGTGATAAGCCTCTCACAAACGTGTATAATTGAGAAATTTGTCATTAGTCTGCAAGAGGACTTACACATTCTTCAAACTTCCATTTTCGCCTCAGTGTCAAGTGAATGACCTTGCTTTATACTGCACTGAGACAGAGTAGCAATCAAACAAGAGCCACCTCCTCTTTCCCACACCCGATCTACCGACATACCTCCTTATGCACACACGTATTCCGCCTCCCTTCTCTTACAAAGGAAGAAGTTTCCCTGTTGCTTGTCTGAAGCCAGTGCCTCACTTGTATCTAAAGCCCATGTTCCCTTCATGGCCTTCTCTTAACAATTGCACTATCAATTTTTTCCTCTTGACTACATCATTTCCGACAGCAATTAAATAAGCTAGATAGGACTCATTAAAAAACAAAAACAAAACCCTTCCTTGACCTCGTGTCCCTCCCTCCCTTCCTTTCTATTCACTCATTCAATGTCTCATGTACTTTTCTAGTTCAATCTTTACTTCCCCATGACAGCAGAACTTTTTGAAAGATCTGTTTATGCTCATTGTCACTATTTTCTTACTTCTCATTCCCTCTTCATTTGGGCTTTTGTTCTTACCACAGCTCTGAAATTGCTTCCCTTTCAGGTCACCATGTAACCTTCATATAGCTAAATCCAATAATCCAATGGCTCATTTTATCTCAACCTTTTTTCATTCTTGAAAAATTTTAAGGTTTTGTTAATATGGCAGCATGCTTCCTGAATTTTTGGCTTCCTTATATAACACCTCCTTATATTCTTTTTTTTTTTTTAATTTTTTTTTTAACGTTTTATTTATTTTTGAGACAGAGAGAGACAGAGCATGAACGGGGGAGGGGCAGAGACAGAGGGAGACACAGAATCGGAAGCAGGCTCCAGGCTCTGAGCCATCAGCCCACAGCCCGACGCGGGGCTCGAACTCACAGACTGCGAGATCGTGACCTGAGCTGAAGTCGGACGCTTAATCGACTGAGCCACCCAGGAGCCCCACACCTCCTTATATTCTAATGATTCGTAAAATTATGTCACCTGTCCTGACTGTATCATTGACCTTCTGGTTATCCTACCTACTGACATCTTTTTGAATTTCTAATAGGGATTTCAAACTTTATGTGCCCCAAACTGAACGCTTGAATTATCCCCTCAAATCCCTAAATCTTGTCTCTTCCCTGTCTTCTCCAACTCTGCTATAATGTGGCAGTATTTTGAAAATTATCAAAATTGCTTTTCAATTTTGCCTTTTTGAATATATGGACTTTACCCTATTCATAGCTTGAGGGGGTCATATGTCCAAGGGTTATATGTATTAAGAAAATTTTTCTGTTTTCTTTGTTTCCAACTTTAATAATTCACAAGTTGACCTTGGAGCACCCAGCATACAGAGCTGTCCTATATTATAGAGAAGACGCATTTTCCATCTACTGCAAATAGAACTCTAAGGCTTTTTACTAGGTGATAAAAGGATGAGAATATGACATAGGAGAAATAGAGAGAAAGCCAGGTTGTTGTTGTTTTTCTTTTGGCTCCAGGAGAATACAGGAGCGCAAAAAGGGAGGGAGAGACCTAGATGTTCAGATTTTCCTCTTTCTGAGTTTCGGCAAAGTGAGACTCTTGTTCCCCAATACCTCTTCAGGATGCAGGAAAGGTACCTTCTCTCTTGATAGCACTTGGTTTATGGCCATATCACTTTGGATGCTTAGGAAAATCAAAATGACAAACATTTGTTAAATTTTCCTAACCTACTCCTTGATTCCTATATGATGTAGATGGCAACTTAGAAATACCTGGGGAGCTTGTGTATGTGTGTGGTGGGGGAGTGGTCATTACTCTAGAAAGACATGGCTCTGTCATAATGGCTGATGAGCAGACTTCCTGGGCTAGAGCTGAATGAGAATCCAGAAGACTTGAGAGGGATCTGCAGATTAGTGGAAGCTGATTAGAGGGAACCTCTCCCAGAAAGGAAATGAAAATTACTAGCTGCAGACATCATCATCAGAGGCCAGCAGGGTAGGCAGTAAGCAAACTGACAAGGGACATTACTAGGTCCCTATCTTAAACACCTGCACCTAGATCCAAAGCCTCCACATCCTTACCATCACCAGACACTCAGACTCTCTAATGGAAAGGAGCAAAAGAGGGAGGTCAAGAGCTGATAAATTTGAGAAGCAACATTGTAAGAGTCTGAGCATTACCTACAGAGACTACTAATTTATAGGAACAAATTGTTTAAGCTTTCAACTGAGTTGGGTTTAAAATTTTCTTTTGCCCCCAAGCCTCCAACCATTCCTCACTAATCAGTAAGTTAGAGCTTGTGAGGAAAACCAAATAAACCAAAAATAATGAAATCGCATATATCCACATATGTAAATACCAATTTGTAGGTCTGTAATATATTTAATGATATGATCACCAGTTCAGTTGCTCCAGCTAAAAACCAGGATTTATTCTTCATTATTTTTTCCCTCTTTCTCAACATCCAAACAATGAGTGATTACAGTCAGCTGTATCTCCAAAATATGTCTTAAATGGGATCACTATCCCCTATCTCTATTGCCCCTAACATTCCCAACCATACTACTTTTCGTCTACACTACTGCCATGGCCTTCTAAGTCCACTTTTACCCTCATAGTCTATTTCTTCAAAATTCCCCAAATGATCACTAAATTAACATTTAGTGAAATTAACAATTCAAGCCCCTTGACCTGTTTAAAACCTTCCAAATGGCTGCTCATTGAAATCAGAATCATCTCCAAATCTCTTATTATGGTCTGTAGTCCTCTATATGATCTGGCTGCTTTTATTTCTCTGATGTTATGTTTTCAAGTTACTCACTACATTCCAATTACTTGGCCATTCCCTACCCCCCCCCCCCACGCCCACCCCATCTGGCCCCTTTCTAATAGTGCATCTAATAAATGCCCTTTCTGCCTTAGAGCATTTGCATTTAAATGTCCCCTCTACCTAGAAAGCTTTTACTTAGATATTTACATGACTGGCTGCCTCTTATCCTTAGACATCTGGTTCAATGTAACCCTAGGTAGTCCTTCTGTGACCACCCCAATTTAAAGTGGTCTATTACCTAGTCACTCTTTATCTCATTACCATGTTTTCTTTTCCTCACAGCACTTATCACTCTCAGAAATTACCATTCTTGTTCACGTTTCCTTCCCACACCGCAGTGTTAAGTTCCAGGACAGCAGGGACCTTGTCTGTTTTGTTTATTGCTGTAACATTAGTACCCAGAACTGTGCCTGGCATATAACTGATGATTAATAAATATTTAATAAACAAATGAATAATAGAATGCATGCCCCAAATTGAAAATATTTAGCCTTAATCAGTAACCTAGACTACTTGGTATTCATTTGTAAAGAAATAACATCTTAAAAAACATGTACTAAAGTTGGTAGTAAAGCCAAAGTTTATGAACAAAAGGTGAAGAGTAGTGAGACATTTTTATACTACCTTTTTGTTTCTAAGAAATGTACCATATGGATCTACTAGGAACATTTTGCACAGTAAACCTTTGTACATTTGAAGAACACATTATATGTGAAAAAGGGGATTGCTATTGCATTTTCTTTTGTCATTATAATCGGAAAGATTTCTCCTGGTTCTTTTGTCCACATCTTTTTTCTCTTCAAAGACAGGTTGCTTCTTCTTTTTGTGGGGTGGAGGGGCGGACATGGATTGGGGGGGGATGTGGGATGGGGTTGGAACTTCCACTGATATTAGGCTGGTTTATTTTCGTGCTTGTTCTAAAAATGCATAAGAAATATCTTGCTGCAAAACATTTGCTTTTAAAAGGCAACCCTACTGCAACTCATTTGTGTACTTAGAGGCTTGCAAGGCAGACTGGAAAAATAGCAACATTTTCTAAATGAGCATGTTTTAGTAAACTTCTTCAATAAATCCTAACATAAGAATGCTTTTATATACTGACAGAGAATAGTTGGCTTTATGCTGAGCCTACTCATTAAGTAGAAGGAGTTGAGATTCCAGCCTATTACTTTAAATATGTGAGAGTAGCTGTATTGTCTTGAAAGTAACACATCACATCTATTTAAAAAATTTTTTAATGTTTATTTAGTTTTGAAGGAGAGAGACAGAGCATGAGCAGGAAGAGGGGCAGAGAGAGAAGGAGACACAGAATCTGAAGCAGGATCCAGGCTCTGAGCTGTCAGCACACAGCCCATAGGTGGGACTTGAACTCACGAACCACAAGATCAGGATCTGAGCCAAAGTCAGACACTTAACCGACTGAGCCACCCAGGCACCCCACATCACATCTATTTTTTAAACAACTTTGAGATACAAGTCATATACCATATATGAATCTGTTTAAAGTATACAATTCAATGAGTTGTGCAACCATCACCACAATCAATTTTAGAACATTTTCATTGCTCCCAAAAGAAACCCTGTATCCACAAGCAGTCACTTCCCATTTCCTCCCAATCACCATCCCTAGTAGCCATAGGCAATCACTAATCTACTTTCTGTCTGTCTAGATATGCCTTATTTGGGACATGTCATATATCATGTGGTCTTTTTTGACTGGCTGCTTTCACTTAGCATAATGTTCTCTTTTCTTTTCTCTTTAAATGTTTATTTATTTTGAGAGAGGACAAGTATAAGCAGGGGAGGGGCAGAGAGAGAGGAAGAGAGAGAATCCCAAGCAGGCTCCATACTGTTAGCATGGACCCCGATGTAGGGCTTAATTTCATGAACTGTGAGATCGTGACCTCAGCTGAAATCAAGTCTGACACCTAACAGACTGAGCTACCCAGGCACCCCTAAGCATAATGTTTTCAAGGTCCATCAGTGTTGTAGCATGTATGAGTACATCATTTCTTTTCATTGCCAAGTAATAATCCATTGCATAGATATACTACATTTATTAATATACATTTACAAATCATCAGTTGAATGATCATTTATGTTATTTTGGCTATCATTAAAATGCTTCTATAAATATTCAGGTACAAAATTCAAATTTTGTTTGAACTCTGCTTTCAATTCTATTGGGTATATACCTAGGAATAGAATTGGTGGATCATATAGGAACTCCATGTTTATCATTTTGAGAAAATGCCAAATTGATTTACAAAGTGGCTGTACCATTTTATATCCCATCAGCAATGTATATTTACATCTTCAGCAACATTTGATATTTTCTGGGTTTTTTTATTTTTAATTTTTTTTTATTAAAACCATCCTAGTCAAGTGAAGTGGCATCTCGTTGTGGTTTTATTTGAATTTTCCTAATGGCTAATAATGTTGATCATCTTTTCAATTGCTTATTGGCTAACTATATATCTTCTTTGGAGAAACATCTGTTTAAATGTTTCACTCAATTTTTAAATTGGCTTACCTTTTTACTACTGAGTTGGAAGAGTTCTTTGCATATTTTGGATACAGTCCTTTATCATATATGATTTGCAAATATTTTCTCCCTTTTCATGGGTGTCTTTTCACTGCCCTAATGGTGTTTTTTGAAGCACAAAATTATTTTCTTTCTCTCTTTTCTTCTTTCTTTCCTTCCTTCCTTCCTTCCTTCCTTCCTTCCTTCCTTCCTTCCTCTCCTCCATCCCTCCTTTTTTCTTTCCTTTTTTTTTTTGTAGGTAGGGTTTACATCCAGTATGGGGAGCCCAACATGGGCCTGAACTTACAACCTTGAGATCAAGAGCTGAGCTGAAATCAAGAATTGAATGCTCAACCAACTGAGCCAGCCAGCACAAAACTTTTAATTTTAATGAAGTCCAGTTTATTTTTTCTTTTGTCACTTATACTTTTGGTGCTACCTAAGAAAACTTTGCATAAATCAAGGTTATGAAGATTTACTGGTATGTTTTCTTCTAAGACATTTATAGTTTTAGCTCTTAAATTTTGGTCTATGATCCATTTTGAGTTAATTTTTGTGTGTAGGATAAGGGTCCAACTTTATTCTTTTGCATGCAGGTATCTACTTGTTTTAACACCATTTGTTGGAAAGATCATTATTTTTCCCTTTGACTTTTCTTAGCACATAACATGTTCTTGTAATTCAAATTTATCTTGTTCTATTTTTGTCCCCTGGGATTTATTTTATTCATTGAGACAGCCAATAATGTTAATATAGTAAACAAAGTTTGGGAGTTATAGAGTGATTCCTATCACAGGTTATGTTCCTCTTCTGTCTGAAACCTTTCAATGCCTTTTTACTACACTTTGCATAAAAAAACCAAACTTTGTACCATGATTTAAATAATCCTTCATGATCTGCTTCCTATTTATTTCTTCAAGCTCATCTCAAAAAACTTTTCACTATTCTCTATGCTATAGCTATAATTAGCTTCCCTTTAGTTTTCCAAATACATCTAGACCATTCCCACTTCCAGATATTGGCCCTTACTACTCTGTCTGCCTTGAGTGATCTCTCAAAGTTCTTGGCATGACTGGTTCTTTTTCATTCTTCAGATCTCAACTGAATCCTCCCCTGTCCAGAGAATCCTTCCCTCAATGCCCTATTGGAAATAGGCTTCTATTCTCTTAACCAGCTATTATTTTTCATCACCCTATTTGTTTCCATCATTGCATTTATTGCTATCTGCAATGATCTAGTCTATTGTCAGTGTTCACAATATCATAAAATCTGAGACCAGGAATCTTGCTAATCTTGTTCCCCCTTGGTATTTCCATTGCTTAGCAGAGTTCTTGATTCATAGAAGGTACTCAAAACTTTCCTTGAATTAATGAATGGACAAATACATTTTATAGAGTCACAGTCTATGAAGCTAATAAAATTTTGGAGCATCTAAGTTAATGCTTTTTTTTTTTTAAAGCTATAGAACCTTTTCTTCCAAAGAAAGCCTATACAGAATCTCATGTTAGATATACATACAAAGATTTTTTTCTGACTCACATAGTAATAGAAGAAACACTCTTGCCCATTCAGCATCCCTCCCTGACACAGTCATCTTGGGATGCTCTGCCCAGCTCCAACCCCTTTATCATGTATAATGTGTAAACTGAGAAACCAAAGAAGGACTCACCCAACAATGTACAGCTCTTTAGTGGTAGAGTAGGGACAGTGGTAGAGCAATTCTTGCATAATGGTCAGTGCAGAGGTCTTTCTATTTCTGTGTTGCTTTATGACACAACAGTTCAGAACAAACAAGCCTAAGACCAGAGTCATAAAAATCATTCAGAAGATAAAGATTTAAATAAGTCCTTTACTCCTTAATGCCACTGACCTCAAATTTCCAACCTTATTATTTTTTAGGGTTTCCAAGGAAATTATCTCAGAAATAAGATTCATGTATACCTTATTATTCTTTTCTAACTAATGATAAGTCCTTTCATCTTTCTGACTTTGCTTTGTAAGATCCTATTAAAAACGCTTCTTAGCTTTATTTTGCTTCATCTTTTCTCAAGATATTCCCCTATTCCTAATTATCATACCACTCTATCTATACAGGTGGGAAAAAAATCACACTTCAAGAAATCCAACCAAGTTTTGTCCTAACAGATAAAATAAGACAATTTCATTTTTACATATTCAACTTTTAACTTCCATAGCTTCACATCTGTTTAGATGTTAGATAGTACAGTGATAGATTTTTAAGGAAATGGATGACAGACCGTAACTCAGGCAGATGTTTCTTCTCAGATGCTTCCAAATTCTTCTCTCATACAGAGTTATGCATTTAGGCAACTGAATACTTTAGCATAGAATTCAAGCATAAAATACACATTTTAAAATTATGCTCAAAGTAGTCTAAATCTTAGATTTAGGAATTTGTAACTGATGCTTCCCCTGCCTTATTTTTCAACCTAGTTCTCATTTTCCAGTCTTCTAGAGAGAAGAACATTTCTTTTCTTGAAAAATAAATTGTATTTCTTTTTTTCTCACTGTCTTGTTTATTTTTAAAGAATAGGTAGCATCTTTGTGACATTGCCTAAGGAAGAATGTTTTTAAAGTGAAAAATAAATCCAACATCAGGCTGTCTGATTAAGCAATAGTTCCTTGGATCATAAAATTCTTTTGAAAAAAATGTGCCATGGTATTTTTATTGGGTTTATGAGCTGAAAGACATTTAAAATTCCAAAGAGAACAACAAAAAGAATAAAAAAGAAACACACATGTGTTGTTACTAAAAAAGGCACCAAAGATGTGTACAAGGCAAGATTATTCCTGGGAAAAATTATGAAGCAGATGAAATCTGTGTTTATCATTTTTCTATGTCTTGTTTTGAGCCTCTTTTTTCATCTCTGTTCTGCCCATCACCAGCTGTCAGGCTGCATCATCCCCATCTGGGGTTCCTGTCTGTTATCCTATGGCATGGCTAGACCTTTTATTTAGTTCTGTGTTCTTCCCACCAACACTTAGGATTCTGCTTGGGAAGTAAGCTAGGTGATTAAAAAAATCCATGCTAAAGTATTATTAATTGTTAATGACTTTCTTACATAAAAATAATTTGGTAAGAATTCTCAGAAAGATAATTACACTTTTTCAGCATTTGTTACATGGCTTCTCTGTGAGTCCAGCCCTGATGAGTCCTCTACAAAAGATGAAAATGTCAATAACCCCCCAAAAAGACAAAACATAAGCCCAAGGCTGGTCACCTCATGGAGTAGTGTGGCTTAGAGGCATAGAAGTCAGACAATAAAGGAGCTAGAGTCAGCTCTGCCATCTGCAATTATACTTATCTTTCTCTGAGTCTATATTTTTCAGTTGTAAAGTGGGGAAAATAAAGCACTATTGGATTATTGGAAGGATTCTGTGAGAAAATGTAAGTGAAATTCTATTGTTCAGTGCCTGGACCAATAGTTTGAAGATAATATTGGGGGGTGATTCCCCAGTGCTTTATATTTGCTGCAGTGAAGCACCTATCATAGTTTTCCGGGACTGAGAGAGCAGGACGGAATAGAAATGGACACTTTACCACTTATGTAAAACCAGAGGGAAGAAAGACTCAACTTGCCAATTGCTAAAAAACAGGAGACATTTCTGATTCATCCTCAAACTTCAAATGTCACTTTGAAATACGTTGGTATAATTATCTATTATTTTGGAGAAGAGGTGAGATAGCATTATTTTAATAGATACTAAAGGAATTATAATTATGGGTAAATGATATGAATGGGAAGGTAGCCAGTTTGTGCTTAATTTATGGTATTTGTTGTATTCTTCCAGATAGGGCTTCTTCTTAGTTCTTGGAGATGTAATTGAGATTACTAGGGGCAGGAAATATCTTTAAAAGGCTAAATAAGACCCCTAGGGTATGGCAAAAAGAGAAATCATTTTATGGTAGGGTCATAAGTAATGACTCCCAAGATATGAGAATATCTTCAAAGGCAAGAATACTTAGAAAAGTAAAGAGAGAATAATCTTGGGAGGAGAACACATGTTTAAACATGTGAGATAAAGACGAGGGGACAGTAAAGTAAAAAGACAAAATGTCCAGAGAGGCCTTATCTAGAAGATGTAACAAATATCACAAATTAAGGATTTAAGCAAGAAAAAAAGCTGTTCGCATTATTTATTTACATCTTCTATTGGCTCTGTGGTGAGAGAATCTGTCCAATACATTTAGAATTTCCCTTGAAGTAATACTACAATTTTATATCAGATCCTGATAGTTTAAATTATGCCTGCAAAGGACTTCTTATGGCATTCTAGTGTTAGGACATTCCTCTACCAGAATAATATCAGCTCGATGAATAAAAATCAGAAATAGTCAATCAAACTAAGTTTGAGATAACACAAAATGTTCCCCTTCAAATGCTTTATGACAGAATTTCCATAGCTGAGGTGACATCATCAGGATAGTCTCATAAGTCATTCCTGTATTCAGCCATCCTCAGAAGAAGACCAAGTAGCTAGTATCCATATAAAAGACCCACCATTGTGAAAATCCCAGAACCTGAGGGTGAGGCTGAGGCACTCTCCTAGATCACAGGGATACAGAAGGACCAAGCAGAAAGGTAAGAGTAAAGATTTTACTTTGATTGCATTGTCCTTTCCTCAGACCAGCAGAGTACTGCATCAAGTGGCTCCCTTGGCTTATAGTTTCTCCAGTGAGGAAAAGAAAAATCCAAAATGCACATTTAGCTCCCCCAGTATTGTAGAATGCTTCCAAGGTAGCCCAATAAGGTTTCACCTCATGGGGATCATTGGGAAAGACTGCAGACTTGACTACTAAGGATCAGATAGAGACAGAGAAGAGAGGCAAGGATTACAGCATCCTGCACCAGATCTTGGTGGACTGCATTCTTGATTGCAGTAGCACCTGAGCAGAGATCCCAGTTAGTGATTCTGCACATCTGCAGAGCTGAGTTGGTGGCTCTGTCTGGTCAGAGATCTTGGCTGAAGTGTTCTGCATTATTTGGGTCCCCAGCCAAAGGGTCATACTTGCTGTGGAGCCCATTATATGTCCCTGAGTAGTCAGGGAAGCAAACCTGAAACCTTGCCCAACAGCTAAGCATATACTCCCATCTCACTCAACCAGGATTGCCTGGCCATAGAATTTGGGCATTTGTGGAATCCATACTATAGCCCCACTCAGACAGGCAGCCAAACCAGCAGCCCTGTCAAAATGTTGGGCATGACCAGAGAATCTGAACAGTGGCCCCAGACAGTCTTGAAACTCAGCTTAAAGTACTGCCCAGCTGTAAAGTCCAGCCAACAGCTCTACCCAGCAGCAAAATCTAGTTGATGGCCCTGTCCAGTTACTAAGCACAGCTTGCAACCGTGGATAGGCAAGAAGCCCAGCAAGTGGTCCTGCCCAATCACAAAGCATAGACTTCAGCCCCACCCAACAAAAGAGCTCAAGAGTAATGCCACCCATGAAGCATATAGTCTCCAGCCTCAACCAACACTGAGATTTAGCTGGAGGCCCCACTTGACCAGAAAGCCAGGCAAGTGACCTTAAGCAACACAGAGGCACAGCCAGTGGCCTAGGTAATCATGAAGCGCAGTCTGTGACTCTGCACAAAATTGGGACATAGCCTGTGGGTCTGTCCCACTGTGAAACCATGCTTGTTGTCTCATGAAAATGGAGTGCAGCCAGTAGCACTATCCAGTTAGGATGCACAAGATGAGACCTTGCCTAAATACAGAGTCCAATCAGAGGCATTGCCTTGCCAGGCAATACAGCCTAAGATCTCACCCTATCAGCATCCCTACCCAACTAGGGTGCCTATTCACTGGCCTCACTTGAACATGAAGTTCAAGACAGCAGGCTCACTTAGCTGCAGAGAACAGCCAGTGACAACCCTCCCCCAACTTCAGAACATGGGTAGGGACCTTGCACAACTGGAGACCCCAGTGGCAAGCTGTACCTACCACAAATTCTAGCAGTTAACCAGTCCAGTATCCCAAGCAAAGCAGACTGGTGAAGGACTTTCCCTGCCAAAATGAACCTCTAATGTCTGGAAGAGAGACTACTTACTCAAATGTGCCGGTACCAGTGCAAGGATACAAGGATCATAAAGAATCAAGTAAACATGACAACACCAAAGGAAACTAATAAAACTTCAATAACTGATATGAAAGTAATGGAATTCCATGGACTTTCTGACAAATAATTCAGAGTAATCCTCTTAAAGAAGTACAGTGAACTATAAGAACTATAAGAACACACAAACAGACAAGTAAAATTAGAAAAGCAATGCATGAACAAAATGAGAAATTCAACAAAGAAATAGAAACCATAAAAATAAATAAAATAAAAATCCTAGAGATGAACAATACAATGACTGAACTAAAGAATTCAATAGAGAGCTTCAGCAGTAGACTGAACCAAGCAGTAGCAGTGAACTCAATAAGTTGTTTGAAGTCACCCAGAGGAGTAAAATGAAAAAAGCAAAACAAACAAAAGAACAAAGTAAAGTGAAGAAAGTCTATGGTACTTATGAGATAGCATCAAGTAAAATAATACGTGCGTGCATTGTGATGAGACCAGAAGGAGAAGAAAAAGGACCAGAAAGTCTATTTGAAGATATAATGGCTGAAAATGTCTCAAACGTGGGGAGAGAAATGGATATCCAGGTTCTTGAGGCCTAAAGGATCCCAAATAAGTTGCATCTAAAAAGAATTACTTTGAGACACATCATAATTAAATTATAAAAAGTCAAAGACAAAGAGAATTTGGGGAGCAGCAAGAGAAAATTGACTTGTCACAAAAGAGAGCCTCCATATGACTATAAGTACATCTTTCAGCAGAAACTGCAGGTAGTAAAAAGTCAAATATTTGCTTCAAAATACTGAAAGGAAAAAAAAAGTCAACCAAGAATACTATACCCAGTAAAGCTGTCTTTCAGAAATGAAGATGTGGTAAGGACTGTTCCTCCAAAACAAAAGCTTATGAGTTCATCACCACTAAGACTGTCTTACAAGAAATACTAAAGGGCACTTTTCAAGCTCAAATAAAAAATATAATTAATGTCATAAAAACATGAATGTGTAAAACTCACCAACAGATATAAATATATATACATATTCAAAGCCAGATTCTCTAATATTGTAATGATGGTGCATAAATCACTTATAACTCTAGTTAAAAAGTTCAAAACAAACATATTAAACTAACATAACTAAAATAATTTGTTACTGTATACATAATATAAAAAGATGTCAATTGTAACATTAATGACCTGAAATGTGAAGAGGGGAGAAGAAGTAAAAGTATAAAGTTTCTGTATGCTATTGCAGTTGTTACCTGCTTAAAATAGGATGCTATAAGATATTTTATGTAAGCCACAAAGGAAGAGTGTGGTAGATACACAAATTTTAATAAAAGATTAAGTCACACTGCTACAAAAAAGTCATAAAATCACAAAGTAAGACAATAAGGGAGAAAACGAGGAAGAAATGATCTATAAAACAGTCAGCAATTAATTAAATGTCAATAGGAAGACCTTATCAAAAATTACTTTAATTGTAAATGTATTAAATCCACTAATCAAAAAATACAGAATAGCTGCATGGATAAAAAGACAAGAGTGACTATATACTGCCTGCAAGTGACACTTAAACTTTAAGGACACACAAAGACAGAGTGAAGAAATGGAAAAAGATACTTCAAGAAAAAGAAACAAGGGTAACCAAGAGAAAGCAGGGATACTTACACTAACATTAGACAAAGTAGACTGTAAGCTAACTAATCATAAGAGAAAAAGAAGGTCATTACATAATGATAATAAATAATATATAATTATAAGTATTTGTGCACCAAACATTGGAGCTTTTAAATACATAAAGCAAATACTAACAGAAATAAAAGAAGAAATACAAAGCAACATAATAATAGTTGGGAGACTTTAATAGCCTACTCTCTAAAATGGTTACATCATCCAGGCAGAGAATCAATAAGACAACAATGGATTTGAATAACACTATAAACCAAATATACCTAACAGACATATATAGACTATTCCATCTAACAGCAGCAGAATATACATTCTTTTTAAGCCTACATGAAATATTTTCAAGGACAGATCATATATAAGGTCACAATGTAAGTCTCAACAAACTTAGGAAGATAGAAATTATATCAAGCATCTTTTTAACCACAATGGTATCAAACTAGAAATCAACAATAGGAAGAGAGCTGGAAAATTCACAAATACGTAGAAATTAAAAAGCATATTCCTCAACAAACAATGGATGAAAGAAGAAAGCAAAAGGGAAATAAAAAAATCGTTAGACAAACAAAAATAGACACACAACATAGCAAAATTTATGGAATGCAGCAAAAGCAGTTCTAAGTGGGGAGTTTGCAGTGATAAAAGCCTACATTAAAAAAAGGAGAAAGATCTCAAATAAGTAACTTAACGTTACACCTCAAAGAAGTAGGAAAAAAAGAGCAAACTAAAGCCAAAGTTAGCAGAAGAAGTGATGAAGATTAGAGCAAAAAGTAAGTGAAATAGAAAACAGAAAAGTTATAGAAAAAGATTAACAAAAGTAATACTGTAAAATCTTGGATTGCTTCGTATATTGTAACTTGTTCTGCGAGTGTTCTGCAAAATGAGCCCACATGTCTAATAAGTTTTAACTTGATAAATGAGCGATGCCTTGAAATATGAGTTATCATGACACTGAACATGACATGATAACAACTGAGCCAACAGTTCTTTCTCTCTGTCACTGAGGGATTGTGGGTGATCATCTTCCATGCTTGAATGCTCAGTCACAGGCCGTGTGGTGTTTGGCAGAAATCAGTGATTTTTCAAAACACTGGAAGGTACGCACAAATGGTACTAGTATATTTTTTGTCACTTCAAAGGACCTATTGACAGTCCTTTGCTTTTCCACACAAGAGTAAGCTTAGGAATGCTTTGCTTCATTCTAGGTCATTGGATAGGTTCCTGTTAAAGTTTCATGGAAAGAAAAAGATTCAATTGAACCAATAGACAGTAGTGATTCTGTTAGTGATAGTGAAAGTCATCCTACACAATAACCCTCCTCTCTCTTGTCTCCCTCACACCAGCCACGAAGGTTTTCAAAGGTCAGTGCAGGCTAATTTGCTTATTTTTCTTAATATTTTGTATTTTCTTTAATATTTTGTATTATATTATAGTATTATAATCATTTTTATATGAATAATTTTGGATTGTGAAACAAATCATCTGAGTTTCCATTATTTCTTATGGGGAGATTTGCTTTAATATACAAGTGTTTTGCATTACAAGCATGTTTCCAGAACAAACTATGCTTGCAAACCAAGGTTTTACTGTAGTCGGTTTCTTAAAATGATAAACAAAATTGACAAACTTTTAGCTAGACTCACTAACACAGAAAGGCCTCAAGCACAGAAATGAAAGAGAAGACATTATAAGTGAGACATTATACTACAGAAAGACTAAGGTTCATAAGAGACTATTCAGATACAATTATTTGTCAACAAATTGGACAACTTAGAAGAAATGGATAAATTCCTAGAAACATAGTACTTACCAAGACTGAATCATGAAGAAATAGAAAATTTTAATAGACCAATAATGAATAAAGAGACTGAATCAGTAATGAAAAACCTCTCAACAAAGAAAAATAGATTTTGCTGATCAATTCCACCAAACATTTAAAGACAAATTAATGATAATATTTCTCAAATTCTTTCAAAATTTTGAAGAGGAGAAAATACACCCAAGCTCATGTCTACATTACTTTGATACTAAAGCCAGATAAGGATATTATAAGAAAATAAAAGCACAGCCCAATATCCCTAATGAATATAGATGTAAAAATTCTCAACAGAATAGTAGCAAATTAAATTCAGCACATTAAAAGGATCATACACCATGATCCAGTGGGATTTATTCCAGGAATGCAAGGATTGTTTGTCTACAAATCAATCAATGTGATAAACCCTACTCGGAGAATTAAAGAAAACCATATGATTATCTCAATAGATGCAGAAAGAGTACTTGGCAAAATTCAATAACCTTTCATGATGAAAACTTTCAACAAAGCAGGAATGGGGGGAACAAACTTCAACATAATAAAGGTTATATATGACAAACCCACTACTAATATCATGTTCAACAGTGAAAGATTAAAAACTTTTCCTCTAATATCAGCAACAAGAGACCAAGGTGCCCACTCTCACCATTTCTATTCAACATAGTACTAGAAATCCTACGCAGAGAAATTAAGCAAGAAAAAGAAATAAAAGGCATTCAAATTTGAGAGGAATAAAACTGTCCCTGAAGATATACATTATCTTCATATAGAGAAAACCCTAAAGACTCCACAAAAGAACTGTTAAAATTAATAAATGACTTCAGAAAAACAATATACAAAATCACCTATAAAACCCAGTCATGTTTCTATACACTAACAATATATATCTAAAAAAGAAATAAAACATTCCTATTTATAATAGCATCAAAAATAATAAAATACTTAGGAATAAATATAACCAAGGAAGTGAAATATCTATGCAGTGAAAACTATAAGACATTCATGAAAGAAACTGAAGACACATAAATGGAGAGATATATCATGTTCATAGGTAGGAATAATAAATATTTTTAAAATGTCCATATTACCCCAAACCATCTACAGATGCAATGTAATTCCTTTCAAGATAACAGCTGCATGTTTTACAGGAACAGAAAAAATCCTAAAATTTGCCTGGAACCACAAAATACTCCAAATAACCAAAACAACATTGAGAAAGAAAAATAAAGCTGGAGGTATCACACCTATTAATTTCAAACTATATATACTAATCAAAACAGAATGATACTGCCATTAAAACAGACATATAGATTAATGAAAAAAAATAGAGAACCCAGAAATAAATGCATGCATATATGGTCAACTTACATTTGAAAAAAAATGGTGTGTGTGTGTGTATATATATACATATATATATAAAGTGGGTGTGTATACACATATATATGTGTATATATATGTGTGTGTATACATATATATATATATACACACATATATATGTATACATATATATGTGTGTATATATATATATATATAGTGGATGTGTATACATATATCTATATACACACACACCATTTTTTTCAAATGTAAGTTGATATATATATATATATATATATATATATATATAGTGGGTGTGTATACATATATATATATATATATATACACACCATTTTTTTCAAATGTAAGTTGACCATATATATGTATATACATATATATGTATATACATATATGTATATACATATATATAAATATGGGGTGTGTATATACATATATATATATATATATAGTATTGTGGTTTATATACGCAATGGAATATTGTTCAACCACAAAAAGAAGGAAATTCTGACATGTGCAACAACATGAATGGACCTAGAAGGCATTGTTATGTGCAGAGGAAAAAAAATACTATATGATCTTATATATGTATGTACAATATATGTGTATTATCTACAAAAAACTGAAATCATTGAAACAGAGTACATTGATGATTGTTGCCAGTAGTGGACAGATGGGGAAATAGTCAATGGGTACAAGCTTCCACTTATAAAATAAATAACCCATAGAGATCTAATATACAATGTGGTGACTACTTCACAATATTATATATTTGAAAGTTGTTAAGAGAGCAAATGTGAAATGGTGGATGTATTAACTAATTCTATTTGGTAATCATTTATATATATGCATATATATGTATATGTATATATGTGTATCAAATCATCACATTGTACACATACATACACATACATACATACATACATTGTACACATACATAACATTGTACACAATGTTACTTGTTAATTATATCTCAAAGTGGGAGAAAAAAACTTCAAGGACTTGTGTGTCACATGGAAAAAGTGTCTTTCTTCCTTGGATATTAAGTAGGCTGATAATCAGTCCCTGGTTTGGCCCTCTTTCAAGTCACAGTTCCACACTTTCAATTACTCAAAGGACGTATAAGGCAATCAGAATGTATCTGTGTTTGTGTCTGTGTGTGTGTGTGTGTCAGTGTGTGTGTGTGTGTGTGTGTGTGTGTGTGTGTGTGTGTGTGTGTAGATGTAGGGGACTGAATTTACTGAGTACTCAAAAATGAACCCAGCACTACTCACCGGAGGACCCATCAGACCTGGTCCACCCAAGGGTCCTGAAGCCCCTGGTAAGCCTGTCTCTCCTTTTTCTCCATCTTCTCCAGGAAGACCCCTTCCTCCTGGGTTTCCCTGTAACCCAGTAGAAATTTTTTAGAAAGGGAGAGCAACACAATAATTACATCACACAATAAGCAGATTTTTGTTTAGAACATAAAAGTAATTATGTAATTATGTAATATTTTAAAGATTTCATAAAAAATCTACTTATACATGGTGAGAAAGTATAATTTACCTTTAATCCATCTTTTCCTTGGAGACCTTCTTCTCCAGGTGCTCCTGGTTCACCCTATTGTGTAGCAAAAACAGTAAGATTTATTGTTTTGCTAAATCATTCACCTTAACTTCTTTTTTCTCCTGATATCTATAGAAAGTAGCAGGTTTTTGTACATTTATTCCTACTTCTTTATTTATAAGGGTTATTTGTCAGTATAATAAGCTTGATATAATTTGCTTGGAATAGCTCTGAAGATGATTTAAAGAGTCAGTATTATAAATTCAAAAAAAGATGGTTCCAGAATGTTATTTTTTAGATATTTAAGAGAAATATGTATTCGTTTGTATCTCTGAAAATTTATATAGCTAGACCTGTGTTCCTGAATTCAAAGACTGTAAATACTACAGCTCTTAAAGTTGTAGTACCTTCCTGTACTGAATTAAATGGATTAATATGACTTAATTTAGTTAAAATCAGTGTACCAGATTTTTATGGTCTGTATTTTCTCTTTTACAGGGGAGATGCAACAATAAAGGCCCTGGTACATCAAGAAGCTGTCTTCTTAGATAGAGAACTTCACAGAGAAGTATAGCCATACTCTATGAAGCTACTAAAGTAGTACTGGCTCTTTTGTTACCTGAAATATTTAAAAGTAAGTTAATTAGTGCATCTTTACAGTTGCCCCATTGCTCCCACCACTGACACTTCCATTACCCAACCCTCTGCAAATAAAGTGAAAATGAAAAAGACACCGGGTGTAAGATATATCTCCCTACTTTGTCTTTTAGTATGCGAATGTCTCTTAAAATTATCTTGGGAAAAACTTACCACAGCTTAAAGGCTGTCTATAGTAGAATAACTTCTCTAAGCTATCCAATTATACTTCTTTACAATTTTTTCCTCAAATCTTGATAACTTTGTGTGACTCTAGAATTTTTTTAAACATAGATTGTGATCATTTTTTGCCCTGTTACATCAGGGAATATCCTGAGAGTTGATTACTATTATTTGTGAATTTCTTCTTTTTTTTAAGTTTATATTTTAAATGTTTATTTACTTATTTTGAGACACAGGCAGAGAGAGAGGAGAGAGAGAATCCCAAACAGGCTCCATGCTCAGCACACAGCTCATTGAGGGGCTTGATCCCACGAACCATGAGATTACGATCTAAGCTGAGATCAAGAGTTGGATGCTCAACCGACTGAGCCACCCAGGTGCCCCTGTGAATTTCTTCTTAAGGTAACAGTAGTGACAATCACAGTGACTCTGAATATGTGTAAAGCATTCTGCAGAGTATACCCAATACCAAGAAAAGGATGTATGAGTTTAGGACTCCAAACACTACTAATACAATGTGGGCAGGGTTTTGCATGCAGCTATAGAAATATGAAATAAGGACAAATGTTTTCTTTTATGCACCAGAAAGGTTTAGATATTTACCCGTAACCCTGGTTCTCCAGCAACTCCAACATTGCCTGTAGGTCCAGCATTTCCCTGAAGAAACAAAGGGAAAGATTAAACTTTTTTTCTACTAAAACAACATGTCTAATAATTATGGAAGGCATATCATGAGGATAGGAGTTTTAAAACACTTCCCAGTTTTTTCTTTTTCCTGGATTAATTTTTTGATAATATTTTGCCCCACTAGCTTTATCATTTCTATTTCTTCTCTCTCTCTTACACACACACACACACACACACACACACACACACACACACACAGTATAGGTAGATAGATAGATAGATAGATAGATAGATAGATAGATAGATACTTTTTTCTGACAAATATTTTTTCTGACTTACTTGAGAACACTTCCCATTTTTATCTGCTATCCTTCACTTGCTTTGAGAATTATGGGTATTTGTCAAAATGTGGCAAACATAGGGGATTCAGTATTGAAAGTTTAGAGACCATTCCTTTTACTATTTAGAAAGGTTACCTTTGCACCTGGTTCACCTTGCAGACCTGCTTCTCCCTCAATACCTGAAGGGCCCTAGAAGAGAAGATTTGACACATTGTCTGGATATATTCCTTCACCAGTTGCAATGGCAATAACAACCTTATAAGAAGATGGTAGTAGTTTTTAGCCCAAGGGTGAGATACCTATGTTCAGGAAAGTATTTTGCTGTTACTTTATAAACATCATCGCATAAGACCAGATAATTCTGGGACCTTTTAATAGTTCAAGTGGTAAGACGACATCACCTAAGTTAGAACTTTTAAGACCAGTTTCTTCAAATTCTTCCTCTCATATTTTAATCCTTGGTCCTCATATTTTAATCCTTGGTCAAAGAGAAATCACTTCCCATTTCCTCTTCTAATTTTCTACCCTCATATTCTTACATAATATTCTCTGTTTTTTCACTTTTTACTCTTCCATCCATTTCTGTTGAGCCCTTTGGAGCACATTCCCTTTAAAAATTTCAGTTTTCTTTATTCATTTTATAAAAAATATCACACAGAGGCGCCTGGGTGGCTCAATCGGTTAAGTGTCCGACTTTAGCTCAGGTCATGATCTTGTAGTTCATGAGTTCAAACCCCATGTTGGGCTCTGTGTGGACAGTTGAGAGCCTGGAGCCTGCTTTGGATTCTGTGTCTTCCTCTCTCTCTGTTCCTCCCCCAGTCGCACTCTGTCTAGCTATCTCTCTCTCAAAAATAAAGAATAAAAAAAAATCACACAAAGGTGATATGAGTTAATTCACATTATGAAAGATGTTTATGGTATATTTTCCACTTTCCTTTCATGGGTGGGTCCAGTTGGGAAGCACTTGGCTCCTTTTACCTTGAAAACGTAAACTTCTTACAACCTCTGGCTATCTCTAGACCTGGAGCTCCTATAATTGCTATTGTATTGTTTTTTGTTTCAGAGATGCTTCAGGGATGTTTATCTTGTTTTGAGTATATTAAAGATACCCTCCCCACTCCCCTTCCTTGTTCTACCTTCTTCTTCTCTCTCTTTCACGTGTATGTATGTATATGTGTGTATGTATAATTACAAACACATACATATGTATTTTGTAATTCCCATGTTTTTGGAATAGAGAGGTAGTTTAAAGCATTCACTCACAACACAATCTTGACCAAAAGCTTTCTGTTTCCTTTCTACCTTTCACTGATTCCTCAGTAGTTCTGATCCATGGGTGATACTCTTTCATAGAACTATTAGAGCTTAAACTATCTTTTATGTCATAGTATCTATCTCATAGGGTGTTATGAGAATCCATTAATACAGCAAAGCACACAAGTTCTACTAGGCACATAGAAAATGCTCCATAATTGTGGGCTATTATAATTATCATTAATAAAATGCAAATTCATAGTTTCCTTCTAAAAGCTTGACTTTTAGTAAGGTATATCTGCCCTTTCACTTGCTTATAGTCATTTCCCTCTCCCATTATCCTCAACCATTATTATAAACCAGCAAATTTCCCTCAACTGACCTACTCAACCCTTACTTCTTATCACAACAGAAATTATGTCTCCTACTCTGTTAAAAAAAACCTCAAGTTATTAGGTATGACTTTTCTCAGCTTTCTTTAGGCTCAGAGGATGTGGCATAGTATAGGTTATCAGCATTAGTTTTTGAGTCAGATGTGTATTCAAAGCCAGGCTCTACTAATTCTTAACCTTGGGCGGAT
Source organism: Panthera tigris (assembly GCF_018350195.1). Classification (NCBI taxonomy): domain Eukaryota; kingdom Metazoa; phylum Chordata; class Mammalia; order Carnivora; family Felidae; genus Panthera; species Panthera tigris. The sequence continues at coordinate 71,789,426 of NC_056667.1, forward strand.
TAGTAGATGATGATCCCCATCTCCCTCATAATCTTCTCTGATCTCAGGAAAGGTATTGCCATCCATCCTGTTGCACAGCCTAGAAATCTGGGAATAATTTTTCACTCCTCTTTTCCCTTTACTTCCCATATTCTACAAATATGAATTTCTACAAATATGAATTTCTACAAATGCAGAATTTCTCAAATCCATCCATTTCTTTCCTTTTCTATACTTACTACTTTAGTTCAGAAGTCCATCATTTCTTGCCTGGTTGAATGCAAAGGCCCTTTAGTAGGTATACATGGCTTCACTCTTGTCTTCTCAAATATATCCTCTAAGCAGCTGCTGGAATTATCTTCCAAAGATATAAATCTGACTTTATCACTGCCCTGCTTATACCTTACAATGATTTAACACAGCCCATAAGATAAAACGAAACAAAAAGGCAACCTAATGAATTGGAGAAGATATTTACAAATGGTATATTTGATAAGGGGTTAATATCCAAAATTTATAAAGAACTTATACAACTCAATACCAAAAACCAATAATCCAATTAAAAATGGGCAGAAGACATGAATAGTTGGCCAACAGACACATGAAATGATGCTCAACATCACTCATCATCGGGGAAATACAAATCAAAACTACAATGAGATGTCACCTCACACCAGTCAGAATGGCTAAAATTAGTAAAACAAGAAATAACAGGTGTTGGCGAGGATGCAGAGAAAGGGGAGCCCTCTTACACTGTTGTTGGGAACACAAACTGTTGCAGTCACTGTGGTGGGGTTTCCTCAAAAAATTAAAAATAGAAGTACCCTATCATCCAGCAATTGCACTACTAGGTATTTACCCTAAGAATACAAAAAACACTAATTCAAAGGGATATATGTACCCTGATGTTTATAGCAGCATTATCAATAATAGCCAAATTTTAGAAAGAGACCAAATGTCCATCTACTGATGAATGGATAAGGAAGATGTGGTGTGTGTGTGTGTGTGTGTGTGTGTGTGTGTGTGTGTGTGTGTGTACATACCATGGAATATTACTCATCCATCAAAAAAGAATGAAATCTTGCCATTTGAAATGACATGGATGGAGGTAGAGAGTATTAAGCTAAACAAAATAAGTCAGAGAAAGACAAATACCATATGATTTGACTCATATGTGGAATTTAAGAAACAAAACAAATGTTCACAGGGGAAAAAGGAGAGAGGAAAACCAAGAAACAGACTCTTAACTATAGAGAAAAAACTGATGGTTACCAGAGGGGAGGTGGGTGGGGATATGGGTTAAACAGGTGATGTGGATTAAGAAGTGCACCTGTTAGGATGAGCACAAGGTGTTATCTGTGTTGAATCACTATATTGTTCACTTGAAACTAATATTACACTGTATGTTAACTGGAATTTAAATAAAAACTTAAAAAAGAGAGAGAACTTTATGTGTATAAAATTAGGTTCACACAACGGTCATCCCTACCTTTAATGGAATTTTAGGCTTTGTTTTCTGAATATGAAACACAACACTACAGAATTATTCTTTAAATATATACTTAATGTATCAACTTTACCTTGAGGAGTCTTATAAAAAGTACTGAGTACTAGTGAAATAACAAGAAAGAGGCACAAAAAAATTACCTCAGCACCCGTTTCTCCAGGAGGTCCAGCATCACCTGGCAATCCTCGTGGTCCCTATATTAAGATAAAATTTAAGATCTGAGAATCAAAGTTACTCTGTATTTCAATTAACATATGCATCTAAATATGTAATTTATAATATATCATATGTAATAGAATACATAATTCCTTTAACAATGTATTACTTTACTTTTGTATAAAAAATTATAACTTTATAGTTGATTCATTTGTGTGCATGTGTGTGTGTGTGTGTGTGTGTGTGTGTGTGTGTGTATGTTATGTGTATGTGAATAGTATTAGGCTATGTTTGCATTCAAAAGAAAAAGAAAGAAAGGACAGTACCTTTCATTCCCTAATTCACTCATCTCTTCAATAAACATTTATCAAGCACCTAATAAGTATGAAATATGCTAAGGGTTTTCAAAAGTTACCTTATTTAGTGGATATGACAATGATATTTCTACTGAATATTCCTGACAAATATGTGACAAAAAAATAGCATTTTTAAAGAAGCAAATATATGACTTCCAATGAAATAAAAATATGTTGTAGCTTATATGGTATTGAGTGAGTCCAGTTCAACAATATCTCTGTTTCACATGAACAGATGTAATAGTGTTTACCCATATGAGATAATCACTAAGGTGCAATAAATGCATGTTGGGGCCTTCTTGGGAATCTTGGTCACTGTAATATTGAATAATATAATTTTAAGTAAACAAATATTGAATAGTTTACTGCATAAACATTGGATTGCTGAACTTAAAGATGTGTGGAAGCCATTTCACTGGCTAGAATTATTTTAGATTAATACTTATTTAGCAACTACAATATAATGCTATTTCTCCAGCCATCCAAAGAAGCTACTTGCAGTTTTTGACCTTTTTAGAAAGCACAAAGAAGCTGTTTTCTTAGATTAAGAAAAGATAGTTAAAATTTTCTATGAGATTATGCTCCCTAACAATTTTGTGAACACCTCACTTTAAAAAAAAAGTGTAGTAATGGGAAGGAAAAAATGTGCTATCATTGGTTGTTTTCAACTGTTTTCTTAATTGTTACAGTCAGTAATGTTAATTTTAACATTTAAAAAGTATGGCAAGTACCAAAAATAAAAAACCAGATTAAGTATATATTAAGTATATCTACCATTCAGAGGTTACACTGTAAATATTCTTGCATATTTCCTTCTAGCTCTGTTGTGGGGGCATACTTATAAATAATGTAATTATCTGTTTTATGCTTAAGATTCTATTTTGAATATAAATATTTTATCATGTTGTTGTAAATACTTCATAACAACTTGTTCAACAGATACATAATATCCATTCATCTCATATTCTATAGTACTGTAATCTAGTCATTTTCTTAATAACAGACATTTATATTGTTTCTATATCTCCTTTACAGTAAATATTACTTTACTAGATTTATTATATGCATGTTAGACTATTTATCAGTGAATGTTAGGACCTGTAACATCAGGTGATATTGTCAAATAGCTGAGATAAATATTTGAAGGCTAGGGTTGTAAGGTTGCATAAGCCATTAAAGGTATTAAGAGGTCAATGATGTTTTTCATTTATGGCTCATTAAATATTATGTATAATATTTTAAAATTTATGAATTCTCCTCAGAATGTATTTCTACACTGTTATAAAGATGCTGAGAGAAACATGTCTGTGCAGATGTCTTTGTGTGTATTCTGAATATTCTCCCTTAGAAGAGAGTCTGAAATGTATCATTATTTAGTCACAAAGTCAAGTACATTTCCGGAAAGGTTGCAATAACTAACTTTTCACAAGAAATACATAAAAGTAAAATCTATTTCATTGAATTCATGCCAACACAGAATATTCATTTTTAAATTCTTCTTTAATTTGATGGACAACCTCTTATCTTAAAATGTGTATATATTTAACTATTAGCAAGGCTGAATATCGTTTCTGTTATTTGTTTATCAGCTATCTGTAATAATCTATGTATTACTTAATCATGTCTTTTGCCTATGTATTTTTGGAGTCATTTATAAAATTTGTATGAGTTTTTTATGTGTTGTGGACACAGACTTTCAGGCATCCTATTTTATTGTTAACGTCTGCCCAGTATGTAGTTTATCATTTTATTTTTAAAATATATTATTAGGGTGCCTGGGTGGCTCATTTGGTTAAGCATCTGACTCTTATTTTGACTCAGGTCATGATCTCACAGTTTGTGGCTTCAAACCCCATGTCGGTCTCTGATTCTCTCTCTCCCTCTCTCTTGGCCCCTCCCCTTCTCGTGCACATACTCTCTCTCAAAATAAATAAATAAGTTTAAAAAATATATTGTTAAAGATAACTTTTTTCCCACTAAGTGTGATCACTGTTAAATCTGTTAATCTTTTAAGACTCTTTCCATCACAATTAAGATGAAAACATCTATTTCCATTTAATTATTCTATATTATTTCTTTTAAGCTTTTTAAAATTAAAGTTTATTTATTTATTTTGAGAGAGAGAGGTTTAACTGACTGAGCTACCTACGCATCCCTAATACATTAATTTTAAAAATCGTCAATCTTTTAGTTAGGTAATAATTTGACTTTCTACTTAAGTCTGTTTTTGGGTCTCTTAATGAATTTTTGAAGTTTTCTTCATATGTGCCCCATCCAACTCTCATTAAGTTTATCCTTATGTATTGTGTTTTGTTTCTATATACAGTGGGATATTTTTTCTATTATATTACTTCTACACAGAAAAACTTATTTTTTAAAATATTTATGTCTTGCCATTATATTACTCTATCTCAGTAATTAAAAAATACAGAATTAAGTTTTTAGGTTTTACAAGTTTTGGGGGCTTATTTTAAAATTTCACTAAGTAATAATGCTTTCCTTTCCTTATATTATCATTTCTGTGTCATATACCACTACACTAGCTAAAACTTTTTGAATAATGTTAGAAAATATAGTGACCGCGATCTTATTTTGTGGCCTATGTTTCTAGTGTTTTAGTGTTTCTTAGCAGGTTGGGTGAGAATACAAGATAAGCTACTTTCCCTTATTACAGAACTACGCTTATGTTACTAGAATATTTTGTTTTAACTAATAAACTTTATTTCTTACAGAAATTTTAGATGTATAGAAAAATTAAACAGAAAGTACAGAGAGTCCCCATATACCACCCCTGCCCAGTTTTCCCTATTATTAATATCTTGTATTTGTTACAGTGGATTAACCAAGATTGACACACTGTTACTAACTGAAGTCCACAGTTTACAATCTGTGTTCACTCTGTGTTGTAAGGTTATAGGAGTTTTGAGAACTGTACATCATGTCTCCATTGTGACAGTATGATACAAAATAGTTTCACTGCCTCCAAATTGTCCCGTTTTCCCCCTATTCATCTCTGGTCCTCTTCCCCCAACACCTGGCAACCATTGGTCTTTTTAGTGTCTCTGTAGTTTTACCTTTTCCAGAATGTCATATAGTTGGAATCATAAAGTATTTATACTTTTCAGACTGGCTTCTTTTACTTATCAGGATGCACTTGAAAGGTCCCTCTGTCTTTTTGTGGCTTAGTAGCTCTTTTCTTTTTATTGATGAATAATATTTCATTATATGGATGTATCACAGTTTGTTTATCCATTTACCTTTTGAGGATGTATCAGTTGCTTCTACCTTGGGCAACTATAAATAAAGCTGCTATAAATATTCATGTGCAGGTTCTTGTGTGGACATTAAATTTTCCACTTGTAGGGGCACCTGGGTGGCTCAGTCAGTTGAGCGTCCAACTTTGGCTCAGGTCATGATCTGGCAGTCTGTGGGTTCGAGCCCCGTGTTGGGCTCTGTGCTGACAGCTCAGAGCCTGGAGCCTGCTTCAGAGTCTGTGTCTCCCTCTGTCTCTGCCCCTCCCCTGCTCATGCTCTGTCTCTCTCTGTCTCAAAAATAAATAAAAACATTAAAAAAAATTTTTTTTACATTTCCCACTTGTTTTCATAAATACTCAGGAGCATGATTGCTGGATCATAATGGTAAAGAATATGTTTAGCTCTGTAAAAACCTGCCAAGTTGTGTTCCAAAGTTGCTGTACCATTCTGTATTACCATCAACAATGAATGAAAACTCGGTTATTCCACGTCTTTGTTAACATTTGGTATTGTTAGTGTTTTAGATTTTAGCCATTCATATAGGTATGTAATAGTATGTCACTGTTTTAATGTGTACTTCTTTAATGACATATGACAAGCATATTTTCATGTTTCTTTGCCATCTGTATGTCTTTGGTGTAGTGACTGTTCATATCTTTTGCCTACTTTTTAAACAGATTGTTTGTTTTCTTATTATTAACTTAAAAAATTGTAAATGTTTATTTATTTTTGAAAGAGAGAGACAGAGCACAAGACAGGGAAGGGTGGAGAGAGAGGAGACACAGAGTCTGAAGCAGCATCCAGGCTCTGAGCTGTCAGCACAGAGCCCAACGTGGGGCTGAAACTCACAAACTGTGGGATCAGGACCTGAGCTGAAGTCGGATGCTTCACCAACTGAGCCACCCAGATGCCCCTCTTATTGTTAACTTTTAAGAGTTCTTTCTGTATTTTGTATGCAAGTCCCTTATCAGATCTGCATTTTGCAAATGTTTTCTCCCAGTGTGTTGCATGTCTTTCATTCTCTTAATATATCTTCCACAGAGCAGAAGTTTTTAATTTTAATGAAATCCAACTTATCAATTTTTCCATTCACAAATAATGCTTTTGGTGTTATATGTAAAAAGTCATTGTTAAATCCAAGATCAGTGAGATTTTCTTCTTATGTTAACTTATAGAAGTTTTATAAATTTTAAACTTAGGTCTATAATCCATTTTGAGTTAAAATTTTTTTCAAGTATTTTTGAAAGTTGTATTCTGAAACCTTGTTATTTTTTTAAAAGTTTTATTTATTTATTTTGAGAGAAAGAACCAGCAGGGGAGGATCAGAGAGATAGAGAGAGATCAGGGGAAGGACAGAGAAAGAGAGGGAGAGAGAGAGAATCCCAAGCAGGCTCCGTGCTGTTAGCACAGAGTCCCAACCATGAGATCATGACCAGAGCCGAAATCAAGAGTTGGATGCTTAACCAACTGACCTACCCAGACGCCCCACCTGCAACCTTGTTATAACTGCTTATTGGTTCCAGGAGTGGTTTTTGTGTATGTGTGTCAATTGTTGGGGTTTTCCACATGGTTGAGTTCATACCTACTTTGTTACTGTTTTCTATTTGCTCCTCTTGTTCTTTGTTTGTTTTGTCTTCCACCCTTTTTTTAGCCGGCTGTGAATTTCAATTAATTCCATTTTCTCTTATTTCACCATATCAAGTATACTTCTTTAAAAATTTTTTCAGTGGTTTCTCTAGAGTTTGCAATGCACATTTATAATTAATTCAAGTCTATTTTCAAGTAACACTATATCACTATACTTATCCATAAAATGTGAGACTAAATACACTGTTACAATTACCATTTTGTACCAATACCTGTTCTATTAATTAAGAATAAGAAAAACAAATGACTTGATCTTACTTTTATATATTCCTTCTAAAGCTTTTCCTTTCTTCTGTTTCTAGAGTCTCATCTATATAATTTTCCTTCTCTATGAAGAACTTCTTTTAACATTTCTTACAAGGTTGGTCTACTAGTGACAAATTCCAACAGTTTTTGCTTGTCTGAGAAAATATATTTCTACTTCACTTTTGAATTCCCAGTCTGAAAATTTCTAAGTCTCTGACATATCTGAGTCTGTTCGTGATGCTTGCTTTGTCTCTTCGGACTGTTTTTTCCCCCTTTTATCCTGGTATTTTGTTGTTGTTGTTGTTGTTGTTGAAAGCCAAGTAAGATGTAAAATGACCCGAGGTAAATAGGTCTTTAGTGTAAGGTTTTATGTTATCTGGCTGGGAATTAGGCTGTGTTTACTGTTTGCTGCACTATGGTATCAGAGGATAAATTTCCTCCTAGTGTCATTGTGTTTGTCTTGTCCGTTGTCTTCAGGCTTTCCCAGAGACACCTTTAATAGGGTTTGTGTCTGTAGTTCTTTTAGCTGTAATCCTCAGCTATTAAATAGGAGCCCTATTTATGTGGTGGTGAGTTAAGGTGGGGGGGTGGGAAGAAGCATTCTATAGCTTTATGATAATAGAAATGGCTAGGGCTGGGAATTGTTCTTCCCAGTTCAGTAGGCTTTGGTGAAACCCCAAACAGTTAGCTCTGACAAAACAGGTTCCCTTGAGGGCAAGCCTTGTTAAGGAGAACAGAGAACTCTGGGTATATTTCAAAGTGGTTATTTTTCCCATCCCACTGCTAGATGCAGAAATAGACATTTCTCTGAACTTTATAGTGAGAACCTAGCAGGTCTCCTGGAGGTAAAACTCAGTAACAAGTGGGGCCTTCTTAGGAGCCTCTCTTAGTTTTTTAACACTTAAGATACTCTAAACTGTGTCTTCAGCAATTTGTCAATTATAATTTAAAGTGCTCCTACCATCCAATTACAGGCTTCTGCTTCTGGTAAGCTCTGGTTCTCTCTATCCTCCTGTCTGTCTCTCCAGTTTTCAGGCAATAGTTTGTCCTTTGACCTCATTGATCTAAAAAGAATTGTTGATTTTCAGTTTGCTAGGCTTTTGCCTTATTGTAAGAAGGGGAATGGCAGCTTCCAAGTTCCTTACAATTCAGACCAGAAATCCTTTTATTATAAATTTTAATAAATCAAGAGTAGTTGTTGAATTTTAATGAGTACTGGTTTTTAGCATTTTCCCAGTATATCTGTTATATGTTATAATAAGGCTTTCTTAATATTAAGTAATTTTCCTTTTGTAATTCCTCTTTTGCTTCATCTTTCACTTCATTCAGTTAACTCTTTTTATATAGTTGATTTTACTTGATATTTTTGGTATTTAATTGAAATTCATCTCTAGCCTTTCATTTTTTCTTTTTCTGTATGGCTTTAGAATTGTCAAAATTTTACTGAGACACTGATATAGGATCTTCTTTCATCATTTGTTTCTAGAACTTTTGCCATTTTTAATATCTTCATGAGTAATTTAATGTTAGTTTTCATCAAATACTTTTAATTAACCTGAGAATCCTGTTAATTATCTTTTAAGGTAAGTGGAAGTGACTTCTGGTACTCAACTAAGGAAGTGTACATAGAAAATAATATTTTTTAAATTGGAGGGTATATTCTAAAGCAAGCTTATCAAGAATTGACTTTTTTTAAACTATAGCATTCCCCTCATCTTCCTTTTTAAAGGCAATTTTCAATGTTTAAAGATAGCAAAAATATTTATTTGGGTCAGCCAGACACTTAGGAATCATACTTTACATATGGAAATCTATCTCCTATAGATTTTATATCTCCTTTTGAATCTTTTATATCCATACACTTCTTTTTTTCTGCTAATCAAAAGGGTTCTACCATCTCTTACTTGGATTATTGTAACAGAAAGCAGTTCTTGTCCATTCCTAGTTCCTTCCAATTTGTTTGAATAATCTTTACAACACAATAATATCATCATAAAACTACCCTATCTCTTCAATGACATTATTTTCTTTGTATGATAAAACTACAAATCCTCGGTAATAGGGCTCATAAAGCTACATGTTTTGTTCTCTGCCTCTTTTGCCATCCTTTTCTTACACTTACTTCCTACCTGACTCTGTGCCCCCACCATGCTAGTCTTCTTCAAGATATTCAAATAAATATCCAGAGCTTCCTCTCAGCTCATGTTCTCTCTAAAATGACCTCTCCCCATCTTTGCCTAAGTAACGACTATTCATTCTTCAGATCCCAGCTCAAATGCTCCTCCTCCTGAAGCCTTCCCTAAGGATAGTTTCTCTGTTATACATTCTCTTAGAATTGAATGCCTGTACTTCACAGCATTTATCTCAGTTTGCAATTTTCCATTGTTCTCTGTGATAATCTAATTAGTACATATTTACATCATTAGACTGAAACCTCCATACTTAACCACCATACTCCCAGTGCTGATACTTAATGAATATTTGTTGACTGAATGAATGGTCAACTATCCAAACCCCAATATTGGCATTGCAATGAGCAAATTAGTTTGAATCTTGTCTGGGAAAAAGACAACTCTCAGGGGTCTTGACTATAGAAAAGATGTGGTCTCTCTTAGTATTCTTAAAATATAAATCTCCACATATCTTCTGTGTCTCTCATTTTACCAATTTACTTCCTTTCTTTTCTATAATTTAACTAGGCGGCTCAAATATATAAAGCAAAGCCCATAACATCCATTATAAGCTTATTTGCATTTTATTTACCAGACCCACTGACCCAGTGACCTGAATGTCAAGTTTTAGGTGCTATTAAACTATTAAATTGTTTATACTTATAGTAACAAACATATTCTTGTATAAAGCCTAAGCTATTATCTCTGCTGTTGGCATAGCTCTTTTGACATACTTTACTTAAATGTGTTCCTTATTAAGTTAGTTTCCATTGCATTTCACTGCATCTAATATTACTGGCTGACTGATTTTGCTTTTTGGGTATAAGACCTTTTGTTAATTCAGTTTGACAAACATACACTAAATTGATCTAATATGCCAGGTATTATACCAGGCAGGATTATAAACATGAGAAAAGTGGTCTCTAACTTCAAAGAGATATAAAATTTTTAGAAGAAAGAGATATTTAAGTAAATAATGTTAAAGACGGTTGCATTATTTTTGGTCAAATAAAGATTAGGATACAACAAGAGATACAAAACAGGGAGAGAACCAAAAAGAGTTCATTTGATAAACATCATTTTTAAAATTCTTTATTTGGAGAGATTTATATTTAAGTTAAATGTTTACTTCTTGCTTAGAGAGCTTACACCAGAGATTAAATATGTAAAGGAGGAAATGAACACAATTTGGTAAGAATAGCTCTTTGTTAAATTTTCCACTTGCTACTAGCTAAATGAATTATGCAAAGGCCACCTGTAAACCTTTGGGTCAACTAATAGATAAGATCAACCCAGTAGAATTTCCAAGACTATATTGTATTATAAATCTTACAAGCATGTTATAGCATATTACACCTAATACTAGTAACCAGAAGAATGACTACATAGGAAATAAAGAATAAGTTGTGAGAAAGTCTTTCCTTTTAACAATCATTTTCCATGGAAATTTTATAATCGAATCACATTTATGAAATTGTGATGTAAGATTTTGCATTACTGGTGTACCAACGTTTCTGTCATGTTTGTGCATTTGGGCCCATCAGATGTAGAGTTTGGCTTCTTTGTATGGTATTTCATTACAGAATTGGCCACAAAAATATGATTGTGTGTGTGTGGCAGTGTAATAATCATTATAAGAACAGCTAGCCATTCACAAAGAAAATTTCTGTGAGTCAATAACACAGAGCTGTCTTTGTTGAAAATAGAAATATGTGACGTTTTAGCAGTTCCAGAGAGATAGGAACATTTGACAATATAAGACCAGAAAGGTAATAAAAACTATATTCACAGCAAAATATTTTCTATAGAATTAGGTGTCCATGATAAATGCTGCTTTCAAAAATGTACCACCACAGTACAGGAGGGCAATAACAAGAAGGTAAATGTATATTCTGAGGAAAACACAATTAGAAAAATATAAAGTTAAACTTACTGGTTCTCCTTCAAGTCCTCTTTCTCCTGTACTCCCAGGGGGTCCTTGTAAACCCTGAATAAACAAAGGCAAAATTTGAAGAAAAAGTGATGCTTGAAAATGTTTTAGTTTCCTTACCTCAGCTTTCCTTTACAATCCTCCCACCTAACTTTTCTGTCAACCTCTATTCTCTCTTTTCTTTTTGTGGTAAAATATACATAACATAAAGTTTTCCATTTTAATACTTTTTTAAGTGTGCAGTTTTGTGGTATTAAGTACCTTCACATTGTTGCACTACTATAATCACTATTTATTTTCAGAACTTTTTATCTTCCCAGACTGAAATTCTATCCCCATTAAAAAACATCCTTTCTCCCTCCCCAGTTCCCCTGGAAACCACAATTCTTGTGTTCCGCCTCTAATTTGACTACTTAAAGTGCCTTATATAAGTAGAGTTATACCACATTTGTTCTTTTGTCTCTGACTTATTTCATGTGGCATAATGTCTTCAAGTTTCACCAATATTGTAACATGTATCAAAACTTCCTTCATTTTGGGAAAGGAGGAGATGGTAGTGGAGTGCGAAAACCCTAGGCTCACCTAGTCCCACAAATACAAGGTAACTATAAAAATCATCCTAGGTACCCCAAAAATCAACCGGAAGACTGAAAGAACAAACTCCACAACTAAAAGGAGAGAAGAGGTCACATTGAAGAAGGCAGGAAGTATAGAGACATGGTTTAGGGGAGAAATGGCTCCCTCCCCTGGCTGCTGTGTAGGGGAGGGAGTAATGGTTTTAGAGAAGGTCAAGAGAGAGAGAGGAGCACACAGGGGAATGCAAAATGAGAATGTTTCCCATACTATTGGCTTAGGAAATCAGAAGGGCTGAATTTTGTGAGTTTTTGCACCCACTGGGGCTTAAAGCCTAGAATTTTAAAGGTTAACAGGCTTGGCAGAGATAGAGCCTGAAAAGCACTGCACTGCTCTTGGACAGAAGGCAGGCAGACAACCTAGGGGCATACAGTGTGGAAACAGTAATATGAAGAATTCCTCAGGCACAGTGGGGAGATGATTCACTCTTCTTGGAGTAGGTCTCTGAGAGGCAGCTTTCAAGGAGATGCCTCTCCACTTCTCTGGAACAAAGTTGCTGCCAACACCATTTTTCTCCCCCATCCCTCAGCATAAACACAGAGCCACCTGCAGGAAAAAGCACAGTGCTGGCACTGTCTGCCTACCATGCTTACACTAAGCCCCACCACCCTGCACTCTGGTGGAACTGCCTTTCTCGGTCATGCCTGCCTCAGTCCCAGTGTAGCAGGCTCCTCTGCAAGAAGACCAACACAAATCCCTGACCACACCACATCTGCCTACTAGAGAGTTTTGCAGGGCCTCAATTCTGGTGGAGGTGGTGACAGGTCTCATTTCACAAGCAGACTAGAGAACACCTAGTTACATCTCACCACATTCAGGCCAAGGACCAATAATTGCCCACAGCAGGCAAGAGGAGCCTCTGCCGATGAACAGCCTGAAGGGTAGAGCAGCTGGAACAAAATACCAGGGCATATGCAGCACACAGTGGAGACACTCCCTGAAGTGTCAGGTCCTGGATACTAACTTATTTCTTCATAAGGTCATTACTTTCAGGAACAGGAGACATAACTGGCTTTTCTAACACACAGAAGCAAGCAGAGACTTAGACAAAATGAGAAGACAGAGGAATTTATCCCAAATGAAAGAACAAGATAAAGTTGTGGCCAGAGATCTAAGCAAAACATATATGAGTAACATGCCTGATGGAGAATTTAAACCATGATGAGGATACTCGCCAAAGTTGAGAAAAGAATGGAGGACATCAGTGAGATCCTTATCACAGAGCTAAAAGAGTTAAAAAAAAGAATCAGTCAGAGGTGAAGAGTGCAATAAATAAGATTAGAAACACACCTGATGTAATGAACATCAAGTTGGAAAAAGCAGAGGAATGAATTAATGACCTAGAAGACAAAATAATGGAAAGCAATAAAGCTTAACAAAAGAGAGAAAGAAGAATTATGCAAAATGAGAATAGGCTTAGGGAACTCAGTGGCTCCATCAAACATAGTAACATTTGTTTTATAGGAGTCCCAGGAGAAGAAGAGAGAAAAAAGGGGGCAGAAAATTTACTTGAAGAAATAATATCTGAAAACTTCCCTAATCTGGGGAAGAAAATAGACATCCCAATCTAGGAGGCACAGAGAATTTCCATCAAAATCAACAAAAGTAGACCCACATCAGACATATCATAATTAAATTTGCAAAATTTAGTAATAAAGAAAATATCTTAAAAGCAGCAAGATAAAAAGAGTCCTTAACTTAAAAGGGAAAATCCATAAGGCTAGCAGGAGGTTTCACAACAAAAACTTGGCAAGCCAGAAGGGAGTGGCATGATATATTCAAAGTGCTGAATGGGAAAAATCTGATGCCAAGAACACTCTATCCATCAAGGCTATCATTCAGCATGAAAGGAGAGATAAAGAGTTTCCTAGACCAACAAAAGCAGAAGGAATTCATGACCACTAACATAGCCCTTTAAGAAATATTTGAAGAGATTCTTTGAGTGGAAAGGAAAGACAAAAGGTGACAACCTAAAGGCAGGAAAAACACAAAATCAGTAAATCAGTAAAGGATACAAAATATAATAACATACGTAAAACATGGTGCAGGAGAGGAGAAAAGAATGAGTTCAAAGTTAAATGACCATCAACTTTAAATATAGACTGCAATATGCAGAGGAGGTTATTGACAAATCTAATGGTAACCATATATTAAAAACCACTAATATAAACATGCAAAGAATAAAAAGAAATAAATACAAATATATCACTAAGAAAATCAGAAAACCGGGAAAGAGGTAAGAAAGGATCAGAGAAAATCTTGGGAAACAACCACAAGAAAAATAATAAAATGGCAATAAATACATATCTATCAATAATGACTTTGTAAATGGGCTAAACACTGCAATCAAAAGACACAGAATGTCAGAATGGGTAAAAAAAAAAAAAATAAGGCCCATCTATACGCTGCCTACATATAGGAACGGAAAAGTATTTATCATGAAATGGATGTCAAAAGAAAGCCAGAGTAACATTACTTATATTGTATAAACTTGACTTTACTTTTTGAAAAATGTTTATTTAATTTTGAGAGAGAAAGAGAGAGAGAGAGAGAGAGGAGGGTCAGAGAGAGAGGGAGACACAGAATTCAAAGCAGACTCCAGACTCTGAGCTGTTAGCACAGAGCCCAATGTGGGGCTCAAACCCATAAACCATGAAATCATGACTTGAGCTGAAGTTGGACCTTTAACCGACTAAGCCACCCAGGCATCCCAATAAACTAGACTTAAAAAAAAAAAGACTGTAACAAGAGACAAAAAAGGACCCTATATAATCACAAAGGGGACAATCCAACAAGAAGATATAACAATTGTAAATATTTATGTACCTAATGTGAAGCACCCACATACTTAAAACAATAACAATCATAAAGGAACTAATTGATAATAATACAGTAATAATAGGGGACTTTAACACACCATTTACATCAATGGACAGATGATCTAAACAGAAAATCAACAAGGAAACAATGGCTTTAAATGACATGTTGGACCAGATGGAATTAACAGATATATTCAGAATATTCCATCCCCAAACAGCAGAATACACATTCTTTTCAAGTGCACATGGAAAATTCTCCATAATAGATCACATATTAGGTCACAAAACAGTCCTCAACAAATACAAGAAGAATGAAGTCATACCATGCACCACACACTATGAAACTAGAAGTCAACCAGAAGAAAACATCTGGAAAGAACACAAATACATGGAGGTTAAATAATATGATACCAAACAATGAATGGGTTAACACATTCATGGCTTTTTGGGTCAACCCAAAAAAGAAAATAAGTACATGGAAACAAATAAAATTGAGAACAGAATGGTTCAAAACCCTTGGGATGCAGCAGAAGTGGTCCTAAGAGGGATTATATAACAATACAGGCCAACTCAAGAAACATCTCAAATAAACAACCTAACCTTACATCTAAAGGAGCTAGAAAAAGAACTGCAAACAAAACCTAAGGCCAGCAGAAGGAAGGAAATAATAAAGATTAGAGCAAGAATAAATGATATAGAAACAAACAAACAAAAACCCACAATAGAACAGATCAATGAAACCAGATCTTCTTTGAAAAAAATCAATAAAACTGATAAACCTTTAGCCAGACTTACCAAGAAGAAAAGAGAAAGGACCCAAATAAGTAAAGTCACAAATGAGAGAGGAAAAATAACAACCAACACCACAGAAATATAAAAATTTACAAGAGAATATTATGAAAAACTATATGCCAGCAAATTGGACAACATAAAAAAAATGGAAGAATTCCTAGAAACATGTAAACTATCAAAACTGAAACAGGAAGAAATAGAAACTTGAACAGACAAATAACCAACAAAGAAATTGAATCAGTAATCAAAACATTCCTAACAAACTGAAGTTCAGGACTAGATGGCTTCACAGGCGAATTCTACCAAACATTTAAAGAAGAGTTAACATCTATTCTTCTCAAATTATTCCAAAAAAACAGATAAGGAAGGAAAACTTCCAAATTTATTCTATGAGGCCAGCATTATCCTGATATCAAAACTAGATAAAAACACTAAAAAAAAAAAAAAAAAAAAAGGAGAATTATAGGCCAATATCTCTTATCAACATAGATTCAAAAATCCTCAAATAATACTAGCAAATCAAATTCAACAATACATTAAAAAAAATCATTCACCACAATCAAGTGGGATTTATTCCTGGGTGGCAAGGGTAGTTCAATACTTGCCAACAAATCAATGTGATACATCACATTAATTACAGAAAGTTTAAGAATCAGATAATCATTTCAAATGATGCAAAAAAAAAAAAAGGTTTTGACAAAGTAAAACATTCATTCATCATAAAAAACCTCAACAAAGTAGGTTTAGAGGGAACCTACCCCAACATAATAAAGGTGATAATATGAAAAACCCACAGCTAATACCATCTTAAATGGGGAGAAACTGGGAGCTTTTCCTATGGTCAGGAATAAGACAGGGATGTCCACTATGACCAATTCTATTCAACATTGTACTGGAAGTCCTAGCCACAACAGTCAGACACCAAAATGAAATAAAAGGCATCAAATTGGCAAGAAAGAAGTAAAGCTTTCACTATTTGGGATGATATAATGCTATACATAGAAAACTCAAAAGACTTCACCAAAACTGCTAGAACTGACAAATGAATTCAGTGAAGTTGCAGGATACAAAATCAAAGTACAGAAATCTGTTGCATTTTTACCCACCAATAATGAGGCAGCAGAAAGAGAAATTAAGGAATCAATCCCATTTACAATTGCACCAAGAATATAAGATACCTAGGAATAAATATAACCAAAGAGGTGAAAGACCTGTACTCTGAAAACTATAAAATATTGATGCAAAAATTGAAGATGACACAAAGAAATGGAAAGACATTCCATGTTCATTAATCAGAAGAATAAATATTGTTAAAATGTCTATGCTACCCAAAGCAATCTACACATATAATGCAATTCTTCTCAGCATTTTTCACAGAGCTAGAACAAATAATCCTAAAATTTATATGGAACCACAAAAGACCCCAAATAACCAAAGCAATCCTGAAAAAGAAAAGCAAAGCTGGACGCATCACAATTCTGCACTTCAAGCTATATTACAAAGCTGTAGTCATTAAGACAGCACGGTACTGACAGAGAAAGAGGCAAATAGATCAATGGAACAGAATAGAAAACCCAGAAATAGACCCACAACTATATGGGCAGCTGATCTTCAACAAAGCAGGATAGAACATCCAAAGGGAAAAAGACAGAATCTTCAACAAATGGCATTGGGAAAACTGGACAGCAACATGCAAAAGAATAAAACTGAACCACTTTCTTACACCATACATAAAAATAAATCCAAAATGGATGAAAGACCTAAATGTGGGACAGGAAACCATCAAACTCCTAGAAAAGAACACAGGCAGTACTTCTTTGACATCAGCCATAGTTACATCTTTCTAGAGCTGTATTCGGAGGCAAGGGAAATAAAAGCAAAAATAAACTATTGGAACCTCATCAAAATAAAAAGCTTCTGCACAGCAAGGGAAACAATCAACAAAACTAAAAGGCATCCTATAGGAGAAGATATTTGCAAATGGCATATGTGATAAAGGGTTAATATCCAAAATATATGAAGAACTTATAAAACTCAAAACCCCAAAACCAAATAATCCAGTTAAAAAATGGGCAGAAGACATGAATAGACATTTTTCCAAGGAAGACATACAGATGGCCAGCAGACACATGAATAGATGCTCAACATCACTCACCATCAGTAAATGCAAGTCAAAATTACAATGAGATATCACCTCACTCTTGTTAGAATGGATAAAATCAACAACACATGAAACAACAGGTGTTGGCAAGGATGTGGAGAAAGGGGAACCCTCTTGCACTGTTGATGGGAAAGCAAACTGGTGCAGCCACTCTAGAAAACAGTATGGAGTTTCTCAAAAAGTTAAAAATAGAACTACCCTTTGATCCAGCAATCACACTACTAGGTATTTACCCACAGAGTACAAAAATACTAAATCAAAGGGATACATGCACTTTGATATTTATTGCAGCATTATCTACAACAGCAAATTATGAAATCAGCTCAAGTGTCCATAGACTGATGAATGGATAAAGAAGATGTGGTATACATCTACACACACATGCGTGTATACACACAATGGAATATTACTCAGCCAAAAAAATAAATAAATAAAAGAATGAAATCTTGCCATTTGCAATGACATGGATGAAACTAGAGTGTATTATGCTAAGCAAAATGAGTCAGCCAGAGAAAGACAAATACCATATGATTTCATTCATATGTGGAATCTAAGAAACAAAACAAACAAGGCAAAAGGAAAAAGAGAGAGGAAAACCAAGGAACTCATAAGTATAGAGAACAAACTGGTTACTAAAAGGGTAGTAAGTGGAGGGATGGGTTATATAGCCAATGGGGATTAAGGAGTGCACTTGTGATGAGCATCTGGTGATATATGTAAATGCTGAATCACTATATTGTACACTTGAAACTATTATTTACTCTGTATGTTTAACTGGACTTTAAAGAAAAACTTAAAAAAATTTCCTTCATTAATAAAGTTCAATAATATTTCATTTTATATGTATACCATATTTTGTATATCTATCTATTCATCCAGCAATGGATAGTTGGTTTTTCTACCTTTTGGCTATTGTGAATACTGTTCCTATTAACACTGGTGTAAAAGTGTCTGAGTCCCTGCTTTCAATTCTTTGGGATATATATCTAAAGTGAAATTGATGGATACTATGGTAATACTATGTTGAACTTTTTGAGGAACGACCTAACTGTTTTCCATAGCAACCCCACCACTTTACATTCTCACCACCAATGCACAAGGGCTCTGATTTTTCTCCATCTTTGTCAACACTAGTTATCTTCTATGCAAATGTGTGTTTTTTTAAATAGTAGTTATCTTAATGGGTGGCAAGTGGTATCTCATTGTGGTTTTGATTTTCAGTTCTCTAATGACTAGTGATATTGAACATCTTTTCATATGTTTATTGTCCATTTGCATATCTTTTTTGAAGCAATGTCTATTCAAGTCTTTTTGCTCATGTTTTCATCAAGTTGTTTTTTGTTGTTGAATTGTAGGAATTCCTTATATCTATCTATATTCTTATACCTAATCCCCACTAATATACAGTGACAAATATACAGAATTACTTCAAATTTAGATTTTGTACCTTTAATATTGATATAAAAATGATTTTTCCTCCAAAAATAATAACCTTGTGATATAATAGTAAGTATAACTTATGCCCTTAAGACCTGGTGAGGCATAGGAGTCTCAGAACCTAGATGACCAGAAATGTCTAAATTGAGCTAATATCCTTTATTTTCCCCTATTTTTATGCCATGCCATCTATGGTACCATTAAATTGAGTCTCAGAAGTGGAGGTATATTCTAAAATAGTATGTAAAACTAAACAGAATTCCATGTCTTCTTTGATCCTTCCATTTAAAAATTTGTGGAGCATGTACTATGTGCCAGACACTGATGACTGTTAATGATGTAGAAAATACTGCCCTTGTCTATTTGCAATTTGCCTGTTCTACATTATTGACCTTGGGAAGGTTGGCAAATATACAGTGGATCACAATCACCATTTTATATTAAAACTAAAAGCTAAGAAAAATATGACATTAAATCGGAAGATATTAAAAATTCCTAGCAACATAAAGCTTTCCAAGTGATAGCCATTAATGCTATATTTAGTTGTGTATGGTTCTCTGGTTAAGGAAAGGAAGATATGTAAAATCACAGACTCACATCTGACTAAGGCCCTATTTCAGTCATGAAAATTATATGCTGCCTAAATTAAGGCTCCAAAATGAAGAGACAGAATCAGTGTAAGGGTTCCCTTTGTGCTTGGTATACCAACTGACACATAGAGCAGAAGTTCAGAACCTTGAATAATGTCTGCCCAATTTGCTTTGTGAAGTATGTTTGTATACAATATCAAGCTTAATATATACTTTTAATGATGTCATTGGTGCATAAAAGCTGTTTGGCAAAGTTATGAAATAATCTATGGATTCTACTTATTTTTATTAGAGACAGAAAAGGAAAGCATAAGCTGGTACAAAATAAAAATTCCCTTTAAGGCTTTTCAGATACTATTGAAAATATATTCTTTGTAGTAGAACTTCTTGCTCCATTACTTCAATCCAGCAACTACAATAATGATGACCAGAAGAACAAGTATGTGATTGCTATATATTGAGAGCCTATGCCAAGTACATAATGAACATCATTTGATATAATTATAGAAAGTATCTCATTTTAAAGATAGGAAAACTGAGGCTCAGAGATGTTAAATAATTTGTATAAAGCCAAAAACAGTTAGTAAGTGGCAGAACCACTATTTGACTTCCAATGTCTGACTCGAATGCCATGTTCATCTACTATACTGAACTGCATTTTACTGATTTCAACAAGAAATCATGCGATGCCTTTTCCATTTTCAGTAAATGTACAGATCATCCTCAAAGACTTTTTATGAGAATAAGCAAGGAAGCATATGAATGTTATTTCACTGTAGGATTATAAAAACTATGTGCATCATTATCTGAAAAGGGAGGAAGAATTACTTTTTCTTTTGTAAAGATTAAGAAATAAATCCTTCTCAAGTATTCTGAGTTCCTCCAGAGAAAACTACTTAAAGAAGAACCGTTAAGAGTTTCCACTTCCAATACTGGCCAATAGCTCCTATCAAACCAACTTATACAGGTATAACTATAAACCCGAAACAAAATATTTTTAAAAAACATTGGAGAAAGACCCAAAATAGGCAAAATTTAGAGTGGAAAGGTCTACATGTAGAGGAAAGGAATTTCACTGTCTGATTTTTTTTTTTAAAACATGGCTTTTCACAAAGAAGGTAAGTTATGTAGGACAGTTAAGAAAAAAGGGGGATAAAAACCTGCAGTCTTACTGGCATGGAGACCCAGAGGGTAGAATATGGAATGACCATAGCTGTAGGGAAGTGATGGAAGAGAAAGTCAGAGAGGAGGAGCCTGAAGTTCTGAGTATAACCTCTGCCTAATTCTCTTGCTGGCATTTGAAGTATGTATTGATGTGGTAGAACTGAGCAGCCCAGCAAAGCGTAAAAGAACTGGACAGATATTTCAGCAGCCATTTACCACAGAGGAGAGAATATCTGGAGTTTAAAAGCAGTCAAGTAAACAATTTGCCAAATTAAAAACCAAAATGAAACAAAGAGCACTCTTTAAAGAAATATAACAGAATTTGGAATTTCTACAACAAATCATTTAAGATGTCCAAGATATAATTCAAAATTGCTGGACAGGAAAAATTTCCCATATTAACAAGAAAAGGCAATTAACACAACCACACTCAAGATTACCCAGATAGAATTATCCCATAAGGATTTTAAAGTAGCTATTTAAAATATGCTCAGTAATGTAAATAAAAATACACTTATGGTGAATAAACAAACAGGAAATCTCAGGACAGCATCTATAAAAAATGGAAGTTATAGAACTGATAATTAAACACCTGAAATAAAACTTAAAAATTCAATACCAGAAATAAAATTTCACTGAATGGACTTAAAATGTGAGTGAAGATAGAGTCATATTACTCTATTGAAAAAAGGAAAAAGGAAAAAGATTAAAATAGGAATGAATAAAAGCCCCAGAGACCTAAGGGATGATATCAAAATGTTTAATATATAATTACTTGGAATTTTTGAAAAAGGAAAGGAGAAAGAAGATAAAATAGAAAAAAAAATCGAAAGAAATAAAGTGGAAAATTTTCCAAATTTATTGAAAATAGAAACTTACATACAAAAGAATCTCAGCAAATCTCAAGCTGAATAAATGTGAAGAAAATTCATCTAGGCACATCACACTTAAACTACCAAAAGCCAAAAATAAAGAGAGAATCTTGAAAGGAGCCAGAGAAAAATGATATATTACATATGGGGGAAACAATGATAAAGATAAATGTGGACTTCTCATCAGAAATAAGAAAATGGCCATGTCATCTTCCTAGTGCTGAATGCAAACAAATAAAAGAAAATCTGGTCAACCCAGAATTCTATATCCAGTGGAAAAATATGATTTCACTCATATGTGGAATTTAAGAAACAAAAAAAATGAGCAAAGGGGGGGAAAAAGAGAGAAAGGCAAATGAAAAAACAGACTCTTAGCTATAGAGTACAAACTGAGGGTTACCAGAGGGCAGGTGGGTTGGGATGGATGAAAAACAGATGATGGGGATTAAGGAGTGCATTTGTGATAAGCACAGGGTGATGTATGAAAATGCTAAATTATTATATTGTACACCTGAAACTAATATAACACTGTATGTTAACTAACTGGAATTAAAATAAAAACTTAAAAAAAATTCATGTATAAGAAAAAAATGATAGTGAAATAAAGACATTTTTTTGTAAAAAAAAATACTGAGAGAATTCATGACTGGCAGAGTTTGACTATAAGAACTTCTAAAGGAAGTTCCATAGGCTTCAGGGAAATGATACTATTTGGAAATGTATATCTATAAAAAGGAATGGAGAATATCAGAAAAACTAAATGTATAGATAAAAAAACCCACTACTTCCCCCCACCAAAACCATAAAATACATATTTCACTTATGTTAAACCCAAAATACTTCATTTATATTAAAGCAAAATTTTAACTTTGCAATATGGGATTTATAGCACACACAGATATAATACATAAAACAATTATGGCATAAACAACAGGAAGTTGGTGGTAAATGGGTCTATATGGTTGCGAGTTTCTTACAATTGTGTTAAGTATTACTGTTAACTCTAAGAAGACTACAGAAAGTTGGGATATGTACTGGCAAACTGCAGTCTAGGAGTCAAATCTAGACCAGCACTTGTTTCTACAGAAAAAGTTTACTGACTCCTGACCTAGAATAACCACTTAATAGTGGTTAATAAAATAATAGTGCAGGGGCACCTGGGTGTCTCAGTAGGTTAAGAGTCCAACTCTTGATTTCTGCTCAGGTCATGATCTCATGGTTCATGAGATCAAGATGTGCATAGAGCTCTGTGCTGATAGCATGGAATCTGCTTGGGATTCTTTCTCTCTCCTGCTTGTGTGCTTTCTCTCTCTCAAAATAAATAAATAAACTTAAAAAATAATAGAGCAAATAAGTATAGCTAAAAAGCCAATATCTAAATTAAAATGGAGCTCTCGTTGCCAAAAGAAGGCACTGAACAACAACAGCACCACTACAAGGAAAAATAATCATAAAATGGTTGACCAAAGTACAACCAAATTGATAAATACATTAAATGGAAATGGACCAAACACAAATTAAAAGGTAGAGATTTTCAGTATGAATGAAAAAGCAAGACCCAACTATAAGACCCTCACTTTAAATACCAAACCACTTTGGGGTGCCTGGGTGGATCAGTTGGTTGACCAACTGACTTCGGCTTAGGTCATGATCTCGCAGTTTGTGGGTTTGAGTCCTGCGTCAGGCTCTGTGTCTCTCTGTCTCTCAATAATAAATAAATGTTAAAAATTTTTTTTTTTAAATACCAAAACACAGATGGGTTGGTTGAAAGTAAATGAACGGAAAAGATAGGCTGTGCCAACTGTAAGTGAAAGAAGTCTGAACAGACTTTTTAATCAAATAAAGTAGATTTCAAAACTAAATAGTATTATTAGGAATAAAAACTATTGCCAGAGATATAGAGGAATATTTCATAATGATAAAAGGGGATCAATTGATCAGGAAGACATAATCACCATAAATGTGAATACTCTAAAAATAGCATTTCAAAATATATAAAGCAAAATTTGACAAAATTAAAGAGAGAAACAAAATTACAAAATCATAGTTGAAGATTTAACAGCCCTAACTCATCAACTAAAAGAATATCTAGACTAAAAAAATATTAAAAATAGTTATAGTTTTTTAAAATATTTATTTTTGAGAGAGAGACAGGACAAAGCACGAGTGGGGGAGGAACAGAGAGAGAGGGAGACACAGAATCCGAAGCAGGCTCCAGGCTCTGAGCCGTCAGCACAGAGCCCAGTTTGTGGCTTGAACCCACAAACTGTGAGATCATCACCTGAGCCGAAGTTGGACAATCAACCAACTGAGCCTCCCAGGGGGCCCAATAGTTATAATTTTTATAAGATTCAGAAATCGAAAAACAGTTACTCAGGTTTTAACACCTGAATAACACAATGGATCATGGCCCTTCCTCTTGATTTCTCCTTTGAGCCAGATCTACGCATGGATGGAAGGCAAGTATAGGAAATAGTGTTGGCCCATAAACAAATGTACTTTTCCTGGCTATCTTGACAAACAGAATACTATATGTGTTACCATTTTTCATTTAATATATGGCTTTAGAATTACGACAATTTAATCAAACTATATAGCTATTAGGAGGATGTCCTGGAACAAAAGTCAATCTGACCTTTCTATTCTATAGCGCTGCCTGCTTGTTGACAGTTGCATAAATGACTAGAGACATTGAGATTACTCTCTGTAGGATCAAATAAATCTTTGGGGACATCTGGATTTCTTGGATTGATTGATCCTAGCTTCCCTAAGATCTCAAAAGCCTATTTCTGTTCAATCAAGAAGACAATATAGGTATAGAGCCATGTAAACCTCAATAACTACTATAAATTCATAATTTAACATCCAATACATGTCATCCACTAAAGTAATTTTACTCTTTCAGGAGTCTATGCATTGCTTGACTTAAGCTATGGTTACAAAATGGTTCTAATGTCTTTTATTTGATTGAGGAAGTCAAACATCACATATCATATTTATCTAGGCATATCTGATAGGCTGCAAATAAAAATAAAATTCTAAGGAATATCAACAATATATAAAATAGGTAAGTAATTTTTTTTTCTCTAGACCTCATTTCTTTACAATGAAAAGAATGAACTCAATGGGCTCCAAATTTCTCTATGCATTGCTACATATTAGCTTTGTATACAGTGTAGCAAAATGGAAAATATCTACAGAAATAACATTTGCATTGATATAACAGAAACCAAGATGATGAATATTAATACTCAAAGAATATTCTTTGGGGATGACTTCAGTTAATAACACTGTCACATACAAGTTCTTTCCCTGAATACTTTTTTCTCTTAGGTTTCTGATGTTTTAGATTTGACCACTGTCAAATATAATGCCATTATGGGAAACAACAGGCAGGGGGCAGCAGATTTCAAAGAGGAACACATAAATGCAATGACATTAGTGACAATTGCTATAGCAGGAAAAAACATTTTTCTCTTATCCTTTTCTGGCTCTTCAGTTGCCAGCCATTTAAATTATTATCTAATTTTAGACTTTTAAATTGAGTATGTATATGTACACGACAAAGCAAAATATCATTAAAATTATAATTATCATAAAAATCACGATTCTAAATAAAACCAGAAATGTATGAAATGTATGAAAGCTCATACAATTAAGCTTATGTGCTCAAAATTTTTATATATGTGCTATCACATATATGTGTGTACATATGCACGTATATAAAAAATATATATTTATATATATACAAATACATACATATATATTTAAATATATATTTGTTGTTTTTGTTTTTAACATTTCTCCCCTTCAGTTAGTGAACGAAGACCTTGTGATCTTCTTTTGGTTGACAAACCCCTGCTTGTTTCTATGCTATGACCATAAAAGAGAACTTTTTGCCACTCAGGGAAAAAACTATATACTTCTGAAAAGATTTTTTGATAGTAGGAAAATATGTAGCATTCGCTAATATTAAAAACTCTAAGAGCAGTGCCACGGCAAAGCATGATGACAGACATATGTCCACATTCCAAGGGTCTGAAGAGCACTGGACTTAAAATGAAAGTAGGCAAGAAGGCTCAAAGAAGTTTCTTGTTATGTTAGCTTTATCAATATTCCATTAATTTATACAATATTGCGCCATTTTATTTTAAAATGGATTTTACAGAAAAATTAATCATACCTAGGGTAGAGTAAAAGTAACAGTTATCACCAACAGTTTATAGGTGGGTAAACCTCAGCCCTACAATGAGGATACAACTTGCTCAAGTAAAACACCACCCTAACGACTGAAGGAGGAAAAGAGCTGGTATTCTCTTAGTCTAGCACGTGGAATAGTAACAAGAGTTGTGTCAGAGAATAAACTGAACAAAATGTATTCATTGCTTAATTATTCTTTATTACTTACTGGTTTCCCTTGAATTCCTCTCTCTCCAGGGTTTCCAGTCTTACCCTATATAAGGAAGAAAATGCTTGGGTCAAGTAACTCCCTCACCAATTATTAATCACACACGGAGAAAAATGGGGAAGATTTTACACATTCATCTTTAATGTTAAATGTTTTACTACTTACAGTAAGACCATAAGGCCCTCTTTTTCCTTGATCTCCTTTTTCACCCTAACAAAGTATCAATATCAGAGGAATTAATACAAATGTGAATTATGGTCTTACACATGCTAGCCTACACTCACATACAAGAAAATAAGGCATCAAGTATGTAGTTCAATATTTAAAAGAAAACATTTCTCTGTGTGTAATAAAAACTCTATGTATGTTTCATATTTATACCAAGAGAAAATTCAGAACCATACTTTTGTAAGGAAGGCTCAAAAAAACTTAACTGCTTATGAAATGAGAAAATCAGTGTTTACCTTGGAACCTTGTATACCTTGTTCCCCTATGAGACCATCCGGTCCTCTTGGTCCCTAGGGATGGAAAAACAAAATCCTCTTCTTAATTTTAAATGTTTTTTTTTTTTTTTTAACATTCTGCATCCTTACAAATAAACACACTGTGTTCTTCTTGACAAACTCCTATTTGTTTCTGTACCATGAGCACAGAAAAGAATACAGCTAGGTATATGGATGAACCTCTTTGTATGGGACAATCAAGCCAGTATTTTCAAGATTTAAGGCCAAAGAATAAAATAGAAGACCATGACAACAGCTGATTCAGTTGCGGAGGTGGTTACAGTACAGGTTTGTTATTTCACTATTTCGTTCATCTTGTTCACTCAGGAGCTAGCCACAATAAATTCTAAGAACAACTCTACACTAACTTAAAAGTGGCTGGCTTGTTTATCCAACTGTCTACTTGAGTTTTATATCTTGGGAATGGCATTTTTCTCTTTGTTAGAAAACGAGGGCTGACTGCATTGTGCCTGTTATGCACCTGCTTGTCAGTAGTTACCGGAAGACGGTGGGGACACAGAAAAGGGACAGAAAATACAGCTAGGAATATTCATGTAAATTTAAATCTAAGTTGCTATCAATATTCTTTTAATAGCTGTGAAGAACCATTAGTTGCAAAAGTCACTCTCTAAATAAATGGTAGTATATGTCTCCATGCCTAAACTATAACTCTCCTTAGAAGATCTTAAAGTCCCTTTCAAAGGAAATAACTCAGTTCTGTAACACTGACAACACTGTCACATCTACTGTGCAAAAGGACTGCATTCAGTGTTACAGGGATACACAACTATAAGAAAATTTCTCCTTCACGAAGTTTATAGAATGGTAAGGTAAATTATACAACTGATTATAATATAGGGAGAGAAAAGGCATTTAAGGGTGAAAAGGATTCAAAGGAGGGAGAGAGTTTTCACTTTTTTGTTTAGGGAATAAAGATATCATTTTGACAGTTGGAGATCATGCTCTAGAAGGAACTCTGGACAGAGGGATAGGATAGTATGAGAAAAGGGTACAGACATAGGAAAGAAGATACCCAAGAATGAAAAAAGGTAGTCTGTTTAGATTGTCTATTGATTACACATAGTATTTCTTAGTATCTCTATATTAAGTATTTTCTATACTAAGAAATTTTTGGAAAGACTGGGACTTGAAAGGTGAAAGACTGGAGTTTATTTTTAAGTCAATAGGCAATGAGAAGGCACTGAATGAATAGTGGTACACATTTCCCAACACATCATGCTGATACGAAGGAACACCTTAGGTGAGGTTGGTTTAGCTTTCTGTTCTTCAAAAACTGCTTACTATAATAGGACTCTTTTCCTGGGTACTCTTAGGGTACTGCATTCCCTGATCCTCTTAGGCACATTCATGGGATTAGAGAGAAGGCTCACACTCCATGAGGATCTCCACTGGTCAGACTAAAGTTAAAGCCATAGCTCTATAATCTCCGTCTGTATTTACAGTACTCCACAATTTGTCCCTAACATCCGTTTCTGCCCTATTTTTCCATAAAAGACTGTAAACTTGAATTACAGTCTTATTGTGTAGAACCTTGAATGTCAAGTTGAGGAATATGGACTCAACTGAATAGATAAGAGACTTTCAAAGTGTGTCACTCATTTAGCAAACATGTGCCGAGTGCCTATTACAAGCCAGGCGCTGTTTCAGGCACAGAAGATACGGTAGGGAGAAGAGACATATCCCTAAATACATAAACAATGAAATAAATATATAAAATTGAACTATAAAATGACAATAAGTAGTCAAGTGTAATGAAGTAAAAAAAAGAACTCAAGGGACTAGAGAGAATTCAAAATGGGGAGCCCTATTTTAGAAAGGGTGGTCTGAAAAGTCTCTCTAAAATGACATATGGGTAGACACCTGAAGGAGGTAAGATTGCAGGCTTTGCAAATAACTTGGGGAAGATCATTCTGGCAGAAGAAATTGAAACTACAAAGCTCCTGAGGTGGGGACAAGCTTGGAATGTTTAATAGTTAAGTAACTAAAATTTAAAAAAAGCAATTATTAAAGGATGACTGAAGTTTTAAGTGCAAAGATTCCTCAGGACCTGGTTCTAATCATCACCTTCACCTTAAAAATTCAGCAGCCTGTATTGATTCTCTTTCTCTGTCTCCTTTTAAGCACATTTCTCCTCTTTCTCACCTGTAAGAAAACACTTTACAAAAATTTTTGGAGTCGTAACAGAAGGTGGTTGAGGGAGTACGAAAAGGAATGAGTGTGTCTGGTGACAGATGGTAGCTATGTTTGTGGTGAGCAGGGCATAAACTCAGTTGTTAAATCACATGTAATACCCCTGAAACTAATGTAACAACGTGTGTCAACTGTAGTTCAATTAAAAAAATGTGTCCACTGTTATTTAGGCACTCAACTCTTTTGCAACTTGAAATCTCTATCTTTCTTGGACATTTTGTTATAAATAACTAGTAGAGTGAGGACAGCATTAATAGCAAACAAACTGGAAGTGTAGGTTTGCTTGGGTGGAGAGGGGATATTTAAAAATACTTTCATATTATTATTTCATTTACTAAATGAGGACTATATGGGGAACAAAGAAAGAGAAGTTTCTGCTCCTACAGTGATGACAAAGATAACCGCATTTAGTTTTTTCTTTTAAAGGTCTAAGTATAGCAATTACATTAATTAAAGCCTGTAAAGCCTAAGGCTACTAATTAAGACGTAAGGCTGGAAGAACACTAGGAAAGCTCAATACTCTCTATGCTTTGGTTAAGGCTAAATTAATTAACTCAAAGCTTAGCTTTATCAGTGTCTCTAAGTTTCACTCTGATAACGGTTGTAAAAGTTAACCCTGGGTTAGTTAATGTGCCTTCTTTGACTCCTGAGGCAAAGTAAGTTTTAGGACAAGATCCAAGAGAGATGAAGAGTATTGTAATAGGCATTTAATGGGCATAAAGTTATTTTTTTTAATGCTTATTTATTTTTGAGTGAGTGAGAGAGAGAGAGAGAGAGAGAGAGAGAGACAGAGCATCAGCAGGGAGGGGCAGAGAGAGAAGGGGACAGAATCCGAAGCAGGCTTCAGGCTCTGAGCTGTCAGCACAGAGCCTGACGCGGGGCTCAAACTCACGAACTGTGAGATCATGACCTGAGCTGAAGTTGGATGCTTAACTGACTGAGCCACCCAGGTGCCCCAAGTTATTTTTTTTAATACCTGCTTTAGGGGCGCCTGGGTGGCGCAGTCGGTTAAGCATCCGACTTCAGCCAGGTCACGATCTCTTGGTCCGTGAGTTTGAGCCCCGCGTCAGGCTCTGGGCTGATGGCTCAGAGCCTGGAGCCTGTTTCCGATTCTGTGTCTCCCTCTCTCTCTGCCCCTCCCCCGTTCATGCTCTGTCTCTCTCTGTCCCAAAAATAAATAAAAAACGTTGAAAAAAAAATTAAAAAAAAATACCTGCTTTAAAATATCTGATTATCTATAAACTTCTTGGAGAATGTATGCTGGCTAAATAAAATATCTGATCTTTATCCTTTTTAAGAAAAAGTTGGCTACAATAAGTGGCTGTTAGTAGGTTCTCAAAACTGGAATAAAGTCTGATAGCTCAGTCCATAAATTAAACATGTTTCATAAAATAGCAAGTGTTTGAATTGTAGGCAATAATCTTAAAGGGTTAACACAATTCCTGAACAATCAATATAGTCCTAGAAGTATTACAGGATAGGAGACAAAACCGCTATTTCATATATATGCTACAATAAAAAAAAAACAAACCTGTGATTAAAACACTGACATAAACAGCACACTTGTTTATGTAGGAAGCTTTTATGAGAATTACAAGACCATCTCTATAACACTTGTAATCAATTTTAATAAGCTAAAGTATCTATGAATGAAAGAAACAACCCTTAGGCACAGAACAAATGTCTTTCTAATCTGGATTCAGTATGTTTTTCCTTTTAACCACATCCATCTGTCTTTGCTTGACCCCTCTATTAATTTTTTTTATTTTTTTATTAATTTTTTTGATGTTTATTTAGTTTTGAGACAGACAGAGACAGAGTGTGAGCGGGGGAGGGGCAGAGAAAAAGGGAGACAGAATCCAGAACAGGCTCCAGGCTCTGAGCTGTCAGCACAGAGCCCGACGCAGGGCTTGAACCCACAAGCAGTGAGATCATGACCTGAGCCGAAGTCAGACGCTTAACCGACTGAGCCAACCAGGAGCCCCAGATCCCTCTATTAATTTTAAATTACTCAGATGCCTAACTAATTATGCCTAGCAGTCTTTTCTGGCTCTTGATTAACACAGCTGGGACAAAACGTTCTCTTAAACAAAAACTAATATTATCTGTGACTTTTTGTGGAAAGATCATTTCATCCTAGTCTTGTTATAAATTCTTCCAGGAGAAGAAACCACACAAGAAGCTCCTCTTCATCACTTGGCGTCCTCCAGGTAGTGCTAGCATCAAGCCTAATCACAAATGCTGATGGCTGGTTTGCCAATATGGTATACATTTCCTTGAAGAAGCCACAATTCAAAAATTTTATAATCCTATACATTCTATATCTTGCATACAAAATCTAAAACATATTTCTAATACAGCCATTTCAATCTTTTCTCCCTATTTAAATCCTAAGTAGCATAGAATACAAATCATTTAATTGAATGCCTCTATACCACCCCTCTAGAGGAAAGGCACAAAATCTGAAGTTGCCTAATGATCAAAGACCCAATCCATGGGCAAGAAAAGAGAGGATAACTTTGCTAGGTGTGCCATCTCTTCTGTCAGGGCAGCTGGACACAGGACACAGAAGTACACATTGGGGAGATATCACCAGATCAGTTACTTAGCCCCAGTGAGTTCCATGTGTGCATGAGGGACAGCAACTAAAGTTGTGCTGATTCTTAGTGACCCAAAAAGGCTAACCTACCATCTTTCTGGTACTATAGTAGAGAATCCGCTAGCCTACATCGTCTATATGGGGATATGATTGTATATATTATATGTATTAGCTTTGGCATG
This sequence comes from Panthera tigris, assembly GCF_018350195.1. Classification (NCBI taxonomy): domain Eukaryota; kingdom Metazoa; phylum Chordata; class Mammalia; order Carnivora; family Felidae; genus Panthera; species Panthera tigris. The sequence continues at coordinate 71,821,043 of NC_056667.1, forward strand.
TTAAGTTATTTTGCTACACTTAAGTAACTATTCTTTAGCCAAACTTCACAGGTGGAAAAAAGCATAGAGTATGTAGGATAAATAATAGTACTTTTACATTTGTGGCAAATCTCCCACCTAAGAATCTCAAATCATAAGAATGATACTTTCAGCCAATCCTGCTTTTTTTTTCATCTATATAAGAAGCAGGATTTTACAACCTTCACAAAGCAGGTTAGACAAATTTTCATTATTCTAAATTATTTAGGTTGTTTTCTGGGATGGCAGACACTGTTGGTTGTCTGAGCTTTTCTTATCCTCTGGAAATTGTACAGTATTGTACAACATTTCAAATGCCAAGTAGGCTGTAACTAATTAAATAGAAAAATCCATGTGGTCCAGATCTAAAACGTAGTTAACACTGGATCCTCCATGGTATGAGGAGAATGCTTGACGAATTGTAAGAAATCAGTAAATGTTAGATAGTTGAATGACAGACGGATGGGCAGGCAGACCCCTAATTAAGAGAGTGTCCTATCATTCATGATGTTCACATGGCCATGTGATAACAGTGTAAGTCACAGGCAACACAGTAAGGGCACATAAGCACTAGTTCCATAATGATAATTCTCTGTGTGATCTCAGTGTCAGTGTGCCTGGGCACAGCTTCCTCTCCAGTGTACTGTGACACAGTTGTGTGCCACAAAGGGGTTACAAATGTGCTGGGAAGATCAACCCCCTCAGCCATTGGCATGGCAGAGAAGAGCTGGAGCACAGGGACTTTGAGCCAGATACCTTTTTCATTTATCTCAGTGGGTTAGACATATATCGTCATCTTTCTTTTCTCTCTTTCTTTTTCTTTCTTTCTTTCTTTCTTTCTTTCTTTCTTTCTTTCTTTCTTTCTTTCTTCTTTCTCTTTCTTTTCCTTCCTTCCTTCCTTCCTTCCTTCCTTCCTTCCTTCCTTCCTTCCTTCCTTCCTTCCTTTTTTCCTTTCTTCTTCTTCTTTTGAAAGGGCAGACCTATGCTGACTCCATCTTGTTCTGTGTCCTCCACCTTGACCATGCCTCCTCCCCTTGAGTAACCTCCTGCTCACCTGTTCATACTTCCCAATCAAAACACGCCCCGGCGACCTGCTAACAGGACTCCGACCCTTCCCCAGCCAATCGGCTGAGGCCACAGCCATTACCTCACCAACTGCCCCTAGACCCCAATAAAACCTTTGTGCTTTTGAAACTCGCTCTCTCTCCCCGGTATCTCACCGCTGCGTCGGTGCAGGTAGGGGATTGAACTTGAGCTAGCTCGAATAAAGGCTCTTTTGCTTTTGCATCGGACTCGGCTCCTTGGTGGTCTTTGGGGATCACGAATTCTGGGCATAACACTTTTTTTTTTTTGCTAATGGAAAACATTGGGAAAGATGGGCCTAGAATATTGAGATCACATCCATAGTGGAGAAGAGTTTGATAAGAAGAAAAGAGTGGAAACGGGAAGATACTAGGTGACATCTAGAATGGGACTTTCTAATAATACATTCTTTTTCAAATATTCTGGTCTTCAGTTCTTTTTTTTTTTGTATTCTCAATGTTCATGAATTGCCTGAAATATTCTCCTGCAAAGGAAGTGTGTTTATTCAACAAAGCCTTTATTTCTAAATAAGATTTCCTTGTTTAGTAAGTAATGAATGAACTTTAAATAATTGTGAGAAGCCATTTTGGGAGAGAATCAGTAAATGTATTTGTAGGATAAGAAGAAAATAGGCCATTGAGGAGGTAAGAGTTGAGGACAAAGTGGCAAACTAGAAAAGGGTAACTATCTACCCAAGGGTCATGGGGAGGTCAGAAAACCACAGAGCAAATGAACTTTCCATACGAATTAGCAGATAACACAAGTGGTTCAGAGGAGATCTTACTCAGGCACATGAATTCTACTTGGACAATCAATAAGACCTCAATTACTTAATTAACAAAGGGCAAAACACAGCAAAGTATTCTGCTTCGTTTCAACTCTCACAAAACTGGTTGAACTTTCTCACTCTGGCTAATACAAAGCCAAATAAACACATTGGACCCGACCAAGTATTGAATGGTGGCAGGGTGCAGACCACTACATGACAGTGTGGGTACAGATCATCTACTGTCATTTTTTATTCTATTATTTTAAACACCATTTAGACTAAAGTAGATGTGGCCATCAAGATTATATAGAGATTGTAAATCTATAACCCAATAAGAAAAATAGTTTTTCAGAAAAGAAATAATAATAAAGATAAATTTGCTCTCTTTCGTCAATCTTCACCTAAAACACAGGGCATGAAGCTAAAGCTGTTCCAACTGGGCATTCATAATACTTTTCTCCCATTTGCCAACTGGAAAATGCAATTTTTGTTTTGTTTTTAACAAAATTTGTTAGTTGGACAACATGTTTTTAGAATTTATAAATATTTTCTTCACTAGCTCTAAAATTCAAGGTAAAGCCAAGGGAGAAAGAGAATTCTTAAAGCCCACATATTCAAATTTATCAAGGGAGAAAAACTCCTTAATAAGCATTTGCTTGGGAGTAAACACACTAAGATTTGAATCCTGGTTTTGTCATTTCTCTCTGTGTGCCTATAGACCATATACTTAAAAGTCTCTGAGCTCTGTTTTCCTCGGCTAGAATATCTGAGACTATACGTCTTCTCTGGGTAGTTTTAAGTATTAAGTAAAATAATATATGTAAAGGTGGCTGGCATGTGACAAGCATGCAATATACTGTGGTTCTGATTTCTTAAAAAAAGGATTTAATGTTTAAAAGACTCAAAGATTGAAAGATTTCTAATTATTAAACAATGACGATTATATCACTTCTGATTTACAATGAACAAACTCTTAGTTATCCTGTGTGTGTCTTCATTCCATTTTCTATCATTCTTATTTTGTCAGGATGTTACTATGTAAGTCTCTTGTGAGAAGAAAAATAATTTATTTAAACATCTTCACATTTATAATTTTCCCAAAGAGTGGAGCTGGAAATTGAGAATAAGAAAGAAGAATTCTATATAAATTAGTAAAATTTGTAAAACATAAACTGGAAAAGTGTGGTTTTATCAGTACAAATGATTATGAGTCACACTTAAATTAATGTAGGTAGTTCATCTAATTTAACAAAAATAAGGAAAAAAAACAATAAGCACAATCTAGAAGACATGGAGCTATTTTTGCTGAACACATCACAATTATGAAGCCATTTTTTTGAGGTTAATGTACTTCCTGCATTAGATAACTTACTCTTTGTCCTTTAGGACCTTGACTTCCAGGTGGTCCTCTTGCTCCCACATGACCCTACATGTTGAACATTTAAAAATCAGTTATAGAATTCACAGGAATGTTATCAAAATAGTAGTTATGACCTTGGGAATTCTTAAAATAAAATTGGTTAGTCTCCTTAAAAATATGCTTTATTCCTGAAATAAATGCCATACTTTCCTCCCCAATATTCTCCACTCTCCCAGTATTCTAAGTTGTTTTCAGGAGGAACACATATAGAGTGACAGTGGAAAGAGACACCCATTTAGCCAGTGAAGTCAGCTGGTACATCAAAAAAGCAATGGCTATTGTTGCAGGATTTTTTTTCTCATGATTCTAGACATTTATGATAATCCATCACATAAAAATATATTTTTCCTGTTACCGTGAAAAGTCACAAAATGCACCAAATTAATATGCCACAAATAGACTGTAATGAAGATTAAGTTGTTACTTATTACTAAGTCAATTACAATGAATTTTTTATAGTCTTCAATAAAGACTCAATTAGAAAACAAAATTTATTTATCTATATAAAATTAGGTAGGTAAAAACAGTGATCTTTTATAGAATCTTAGGTTTATTTATTATCTTATGTGAGTAAAAAGATTGGCAACTGTACCGATCAACACCAATCTTCCTAATTTTAGAAGTCAATAACATGTCTCTCAGTGTACTGGAAAATCAGGCCTCTCTTTAAAACAGGAGCTTCACAAAACAGCATAAATCGTTTCTGATAATAGCTCCGTTGAGGTGATTATTAAGGCTTATCTTTTTCATATTTAAGTTGATGATAAGGGTCAAATTTTGATAAGCCAAACTTTATTTCTTTACAGATATGATTTTATTACCTTACTCTATATCACAAATGGAGTATTTTCAAAACTCAATATTTGTTCAATGAAGGTATATTTTCTTCGACTTTTATCTGGTCATTTGAAAATATCTGCAGATTTCTAAGGAAAATATGTTGGAACTTGTTTGTGATTTGTTTATTTAAGCTCACTTCTAAGCTTGATAACTGACGCTGTCTTCTTATACATGGCTATTCAAAAGAAAGTTTAAATTTCTTTTTGTTTTAGACTACAGAATTGTCCTAATTATTAAAAGTGAGCGATAAATAATATAGCAAGTAGAGTCAAGGGAGTTTGAGATACCATGACATATTCTGGGGTGTTTTGCCTTGACTGGGGAGAGAAGTGGCCTCCATCAATTTATACATTACTTATTTTGCATAAAAGCAAAAAAATATAGTATAACTAAAATCATACAATTAAATTTAAATAGATGTCCTAGAAGGGAATATAAAGTCTTTTCTGTACTTACAGGTAATCCCAGGGCACCAATGGGTCCTGGATCCCCAGGAGGACCTGGATATCCCTAAAATTTGAGTAAAAATATGAAAAACATAAAGTCACTGTTCTATCTGATCATTTTCATTGAAGACAAACCAGTAAATTATAAACAGTAATAAAAGGTGTTAATGTAATAAAATCTCTTTCCTATCAAAGATATAAAAGGCCATAGGAAATATTCCACAGTTAGATAATAGAAATAAATAATGTTGGGCGCCTGGGTGGCTCAGTCGGTTAAGTGGCCAACTTTGGCTCAGGTCACGATCCTGCAGTTTGTGGGTTCGAGACCCGCATCAAGCTCTGTGCTGACAGCTCAGAGCCTGGAGCCTGCTTTGGATTCTGTGTTTCTCTCTCTGACCCTCCCCTGCTTGTGTTCTGTCTCTCTCTGTCTCTCAAAAATAAATAAACGTTAAAAAATAAATAAATAAATAATGTTTACAGGGAAGCTGTGAACCTTTTATTAGTAACACTTTGGCTAGGAAAGAAATTTTCAAACCAGAATCATATATTATGACCTACTGAGAATAGAATATTCATCTTATATTCTGTAGGTTTTGTTATGCTATGAATGGATATATGTTATGTTATATAGACCACGAAACCATTTCAGTGTCAGAGGTCAGGGAATTCTATAATTAAGGAATGTGAATGTGTAGAAATAGTGTAGCCTGTCAAATTTTAGAAGTACCACACCTTTTATGATATTAATACTAATTCAGAGAATTTCTTAGTAGGCAATAATCCCTGAAATTGATTAACCTAATGGGTATGTTAAATATTTTGCTTGACAGCAATTGGACATAGGTAAGAAAATAATCTTATAGTATTTTGCTGACAATACAGAATTTAAAACTAAAGAATAGCTTAGGGGGGTGCCTGAGTGGCTCTGTTGGTTAAGCGTTCGACTTCGACTTCAGCTCAGGTCATGACCTCACGGTTTGTGAGTTCAAGCGCCTTCTCTGGCTCTGGGCTGATAGCTCAGAGCCTGGAGCCCGCTTCAGATTCTGTGTCTCCGTCTATCTGCCCCTCCGCTGCTTGCCCTCTGTCTCTCGCATTGCCTCAGAAATAAATAAACATTAAAAAAAATTTTTTTTAAAAAGAGTAGCTTGGGTAAAATAAATTTGTAAACCGTATTATGTGCCACCAGATCCATTATGATATATTTTGGGAAAGCAAGATTCTTTTATAAATTTTTTTGTTCTAGTTCCTGTCATGTTTAGAAACTATTTAATAAACTAAAAAAAAAAAAACAATCTATATATAACATCTGTCAACTATTACTACCTTAAAGGTGCAAGAAAGTAAGATGAATTCGGATTCTGATCTTTTATATATCAAAGAATTACTTCAGGACCACAAACTCATAGACGAGTGGCAGTGATGATATGTGTCATATAAACTATAAGTAATGAAAGAAAAGTAGAATCCTAATTGAATTTTCTTTTTCATCCATTTCAGCTAATTTATGGCAGTTTAATTCTTCTCTTAAAACGATAGACTCACTTGACCAAGCCATCTGATTTGCATGCTTGTTAGTGCCAATCAGCATTTGAAAGGTAAACTGTTTAAGGGAAAAGAAAATTCTAATGGAAATATACTATAAAATAGAAATTTTCACTTACTTAAATTCCATTCAAGGCAATCCCACCTCTGGAATTACTATGTTCTTTGGAAATATATATTTCAAATCACTAAGCTCTTACCATGACACCCTTTTCCCCCTGGGGACCTTGTGGACCTGGACTTCCACGTTCTCCCTTTTAAAACAAAGAAAAAAAAAAAAAACCACTGAGGCAAGCTAACCAGTCATGATTGAGCTAAGTGAAATTGTCAGAATCATACCTTACATGTATATCTTACCTTAATTGCCAATACTTTTTAATTTACAAATTTTGCACTTTACCTTCAAGTTGCTAGACTTTTAATACAATAAAAATCCCCCTAAGGTATATTTCAAGGGATAAAATACTAAAAGTATTGTTGCTTTGTAAGGAGAAATGCTTACCATTTTGAGACATATAAAATAGTAGTAAAAGTATCAAAAATATTGTCAAAATTAACTAATCTCTATAACCACTGAATAAAATTTTATTTCTGTTCTGTCAACCTACCTGAGAAATTAAGTATGATCAGGATAATCAAACATGCCATAGCAGATTAAAGTAATTAAACTGATTCACATTAAAATTCCCAAGATTGGCATAATCTTAGTGCAGAAGATTTGACTTTGCACAGAAGAAACTAAGTCAGAATGAAAATATTACAAATATTTATTTTTTAAAATTAGCTCATTTTGTATTTGTCATATTATTATTGATTGTCAAAAATCAATAAATATATATTAAGCACTTTCAATGTACAAGAGTTGGAGAGATCTAACAGAAATTTGACTTAGAGTCTACTCTCAAGTATTGGAGACATGACATTAACAAAGGTGATCAATTAGAGGACAATTAAATTGTAAATTGTGTGGTGCTTATTCTAAGTCCAGGAAGAGAAGAAATCAGGAAGGATTAGAGGAATCTGGGAAGACTTTATGCAGGAGATAAGAATTTCAGTCCTATAGTTTGGCTTTGAATAAATAGAGGGAAGAGGAGAGGATATTCTAAAGCAACAAAATAGTGAGAATAGGAATTGGAACAGGTATGTAATATACAAGATGGGAGAGAGAAAGGTTTATATTGGAGAATATTAGAAAATTTGTTGGATGAACTGATTGAGCCAAGATTATGTAGTACCTTGACAGTAAAGTAGAGGAGTTAACAGGGTCAGGAATAGGGGGTCAATGATGGTTTTTAAAAATGTTTCATCATGCCCATCAAAATTAGTCCTCTTGTAGTACCTGCGATGGATTAGAGGATTTAAAGGGAAGGGCAGGGTAAATATGACAGGAGGTAAATTTAAGATAAAATGGTAAGAGTATGTCTGAGGGGATAGCTTTGGAATGACTGTTAGAAAAGAAAGCTTATATATGTAAAAAAAAAGAAAGCTTATATAGAAAAAACTCTAAGTCATGCTAAAAGATTAGGCATAGAGAATGAAGGAAAAGGGAAAGTAAATATGGATTTCACTCTTTTTATTCCAGAAGACTGGAAGAATTGAGATAGGTATAAGGCACACTAATAGAAATGAGATAATTGGGAAGAGGACAATTTGAATGTGGGGGGAAAATTGATACATTTTAGATATGTTGACTGTGACTTAATTTAAAAATTTCAGTACCAGAAGTCTTAGCCGTAGTAATCAGACAACAAAAGAAATAAAAGGCATCCAAATCTGCAAGGAAGAAGTCAAACTTTCCCTATTTTCAGACATGATACTCTTGTAGAAAACCCAAAAGACTCCACCAAAAAATCGCTAGAACTAATACATAAATTCAGCAAAGTCACAGGATATAAAATCAACATACAGAAATCTGTTGCATTTCCTGGGATGTCTGGGTGTTTCACTCAGTTAAATGTCTGACTTGATTTAGGCTCAGGTTTTGATTTTATGGTTGTTGAGATCGAGCCCCATGTCAGGCTCAGTGCTGACAACACAGAGCCTGCTTGGGATTCTCTTTCTCCCCCTCTCTCTGCCCCTCCCCAACTTGCATGCATGCGTGTATTCTCTCTCTCAAAATAAATAAAAATAAAATTAAAAAAGAAATCTGTTGTATTTCTGTACACCATAATAAAGCAGCAGAAAAAGAAATCAAGGAATTGATCCCATTTACAATTACACCAAAAAACAATAAGATATGTAGGAATAAACCTAACCAAAAAGGTAAAAGATAGTACTATGAAAACTATAGAACACTTATGAAAAAAATGAAGATGACACAAAGATATGGAAAGACATTCCATGCTCATGGACTGGAAGAACAAACAATGTTAAAATGTCTACACTACCCAAAGCAATCTATACATTTAATGCAATCCTAATCAAAACACTAATAGCATTTTTCACAGAGCTAGAACAAACAATTTGAAAATTTGTATGGAACCACAAAAGACCTCAAATTGCTAAAGCAACCCTGAAAGAGAAAAGCAAAGGTGGAAGCATCACCATTCCAGACTTTGAGCTGTATTACAAAGCTGTAGTGATCAAGACAGTATGGTACTGTCACAAAAATAGACACATAGATCAATGGAACACAATAGAAAAGCCAGAAATGGACCCACAACTACATAAGTAACCAATCTTTAACAAAGCAGGAATGAATATCCAATGGAAAAAAGTCTCTTCAACAAATGGTGTTGGGAAAACTGAACAGCAACATGCAGAAGAATAAAACTGGACCACTTTCTTACACCATACGCAAAAATAAATTCAAAATGGATGAAAGACCTAAATGTGAGACTGGAAACAATCAAAATCCTAGAGGAGAACACAGACAGAAACCTCTTTGACCTCAGCCACAGTGACTTCTTAGTAGACGTGTTGCTGGAGGCAAGGGAAACAAAAGCAAACATAAACTATTGGGACTTCATCAATATACAAAAGCTTCTGTACAGCAAGGGAAACAATCAACAAAACTAAAAGGCAGCCTACAGAATGGGAGAAGATATTTGCAACTGACATATCTGATAAAGGATTAGTTTCCAAAAATCTATAAAGAACTTATCAAACTTAATGCCCAAAAAACAAATAATCCAGTTAAGAAATGGGCAGAAGATAAGAATAGATATTTTTCCAAAGTAGATGTCCAGATGGCTAACAGACATATGAAAAGATGCTCAACAATCACTTATCATCAGGGAAATGCAAATCAAAACCACAATGAGATACCATCTCACATCTCTCGAATGGATAAAATTAACAAGAAACAAGAGATGTTGGTGAGGATGTAGAGAAAGGGGGACCCTCTTGCACAGCTGGTGGAATGCAAACTGGTGCAGCCACTCTGGAGAACAGCATGGAGGTTCCTTAAAAAACTAAAAATAGAACTACCTGAGGACTCAGCAATTGCATTATTAGGCATTTACCCAAAGGATATAAAGATACAGATTGGAAGGGATACATGCACATCGATGTTTACAGCAGCATTATCAACAATAGTCAAACTATGGAAAAAGCCTAAATGTCCATCCACCCAATGACTGACGAATAAAGAACATCAAAAAGAATGAAATCTTTCCATTTGCAGCAATGTGGATGGAACTAGAGTGTATTATGCTAAGTGAAGTAAGTCAGAGAAAGAAAAATGCCATACGATTTCACTTACATGTGTAATTAAAGAAATAAAACTGATGAACATATGGGAAGGGAAAATAAAAGAGAGAGGGAAACAAACTATAAGAGACTCAACAATAGAGAACAAACTGAGGGTTGATGGACAGAGGTGGGTAGAAGATGAGCTAGATGGGTAATGGTTATTAAGGAGGGCACTTGTGAGGAGCATTAGGTGTTGTATGTGAGTGATGAATCACTGAATTCTATTCCTGAAACCAATACTGCACTGTATGTTAACTAACTAGAATTGAAATAAAAACTTGAAAAGAAAAAAAAAAAAAAAGGAAGGAGTAGCCACTGGTTTCAAATACTTCTAAGAAAGGAAAGCTAAGGAACTGCTATTGTTTCTGTATCTATGATACTGTCTGCCTTAAATGTTGTGCCAGATAAACTACTTACTTACTTGTAAGCTAATATATAAGAAATATTCAGTGGATAGGGTGAAAATATATTCTTTGTTGAACCTAAAAAAATTCAGATGGAAATAACTGGAATATTATTTAATTTACTTCTAGTCCTGGTTCCACTTAATTGTTCACAAAGTAGCCTCATGTAGTAATTGCACTAGACCATCACGTTTACAAATTATATTCAGCAAGTTAGGTTTTAGTCAAAGAGTCAAAGTTTTTGGGTTATTATCTACTAGTCCATTATAAGATTCCATAAAAGAAATTTTAAATGCCCTTGGAGGTTTCAAGTAAAGAATTACTTTTTATTAAAAAAAAAAAGCTTCCCTAAATTTGAAACTCAACATGGAAAATCACTCCCAAGTAATGATTTTAGGTAATCTTTAAGCAAATTACAATTTCCATTCCAATAGCCAGGAATATCCATGAATAAATGCATACTGCATTCCAAGTGGACAGCAAGAGATTGTGACTGAGACTTGGAGCAGGTAGTGATTACTTATTCTCTTTCAAAACGGCTTCCTTTAGGGGGCTTGCTCTGATAAAGTAGATTTAAATATGGTCTAATCATAAATCTAGACCATCAGTTTCATCTTTTCTCTTCAGAGCACAGTATCACAACCTAAAGAGTACTCTGCCCTTTAAAAATTAGAAACATATATGCTATGAGCTATATTCAATATACTTAAGATATTCAGGACAGGTGATGTATTTTAAGTTATGAGTGATTTCTAATTAATAACATAAAATACCAAATACCAAATACCTCCTTTTAGTTTAGCCTGGCATTCTTACTACTTAAAAAAAAATGAATGAAATTACCTTTTCACCAATGCTTCCAGTAACCCCAACTTCTCCAGGTAAACCGACAGGTCCCTTTTAGGAAAAAAATGTAACAGAAAACACACATTTATTGCATTGCTATTACAGCATCTTGGTTTTAAATCACCTGTAATCAATATGTTTCCTTCTAACTTATCCTAAATTTTATATTAGAATGAAATTCTTCCTAGTATAGATGTCCAACCTATGACTTCACATCCAAAATTAATCTATTCACTCAATCAACAAATATATATGAATGTCTAAGGGGTGGCAGGCCTGTGCTGGGAGGCACTGTTTCAAATCCAAACACAATTCCTGCCCTTGTGGAGTTTATAATCCAGTAGATGTTATAAAAAGTCGCGGTTTTTCCAAGGCTTCTTGATGTGAGTATATCAGCTGAAGAAATCTTTTCTGTGACTTCTTTGAAAGCTTCTAATACCACGACATGCCCATTCATTAATTCACTGTCACTCAAGAAATATTTTGTGCCTGCTCTGTGCCAGGTACTACATTGCTTTGCTGAAATTTCATTAGCAGACCTAGGCCCTGCCCTCATAAGGCAAAAGAGTCTTATACAGAGACAAAAACAATTAAATTAAAAAATGAATAATTACAAATCATCATATTGGCTCATAAAGGAAACAACTATGATGCCCAGGCAGAGAGTGAAAGAGAAGACCTATGGAAAGATGGTCAGGGTAAACCTCAAGTTTGACATCTAATCTGAAAGCTGAAGAATAAGAAGAGGTCAGTAGGCAAGAGAAGACAGAGTAAACCGCTTGAGTGAAGAATGAATTAGTGTGCTGAAAGAGATGAAAGAAAGCAATCATAATACTGTTTCAGAGTGAACAAGGCTCCGTGTTCATCCACCTTGTCTTTATGGATTCTACTTCAAGCAGGATAGAAAACACAAAGAATAACAGGACAAGTTTTACAACAACAGCATAATCCTTCTCCTGTTTTCAGTTATGAAGTTATTTTCTACTATTATTTAAAGATGTATGAAGCATTTTCTTTTTCAATAGCTACCAAGCAAAGACCCTGCTTAAATAGATTATTGTACAATAATATACATTAGTATATAGAAGGCACCTAAATCATGAAAAAACAATTTGATGTGTTGAAGCTAACTGAAGTTAATACATGAGGCATAATTTTATCCACATATATTTGTATCATTATCCATATCAATCTCTTCTCTCTCTCTACCTACATACCTATCCACTTACCTGTGTATACCGACCTACCTACCTACCTACCTACCTGTCAATGTATCTGGTGATCAAGGATATACTAACATATGTTAAGCACTTTTTATGTGCCTGATTTAATCCTCACAACAATCATATTTGATAGTATTATCCTGATGCCCCTACAGAAAAGACAATGAGTTAAATAGCTTGCTGAGGTCAATGAGTTTAAATAGTAAAGATGAGTTTAAATGGTTATTGAGCACTTGAAATGTAGCTGGTCAAAACTGACATGTGCTGTAAATGTAAAGATATCAGATTTTGAAGATTTACTACAAAAAGAAAGAAAAATTCAAATCATTGTTTAAGTTGGTTACATATTGAAATGATAATGCTTCAGAGATACCGGCTTAAATAAAATATTATTAAAATCAATTTCATCTGCTTCTTTTTATCTTTTTAAATATGGCTACTGAAAAATGTTAAGTGACATTTGTGACTGGCATATACCTATTGGACAGTACAGATCTACATTCTTAAACACTACACTAATATTAGCGGTTATATCCAGTTGGAAGTGATCTAATAATTTATTTCTATGGTTATTAATTTTAAGAGCATTGACACTTTCACTCTGACATAATCAGAGATCAATGGGCAGTTAATCACATCTGAGCACAACAGTGAAATATAACTATTAGTGAGAGAGTAAACAAACTAGCAGAACCTGAACACAGACTAGTATTGATTCTGGGAAAAAAAAAACCTTTTCCTAACACACATATATATATAACCCAGGTGAGTGAATGGAGTAGGCCCATTTGACATATCCCAATATTGACTATGTATACCAGAAAGATATCACCTACAGAACTATTCTGGTTAGCTCACAGCACTTACTTATTAATTAACAGAAACTGAATTAGGTGCTAAGATTTAAAAATCCAGAGATTTTTTATAAAAAGATTTTATATATAAAGATTTATAAGATTCCTAGTTTCAGATGACCTAGCTTGCTTGTAGGCAAGCATTCTCAAAGGCAAATACTAGACAGATCTAAGTAGCAGTTGCTACTTAGATGCTCTCTTTAGTTCACCACAGTCCATACCAATTGCTCTTATCTCTTATACCTGATCCATTTTACTTACTTATACTACCTGCCTGCTCCCAGTAGGGCATTTGAGTTTGTAATTCCTGATTTAAGTATTAGAAGTTGCAGTCCATCAAAAGGGCATACTTGGAAGAGATAGGTTCTCACTGGAAAATAGGCAGTTCACAGACTTACATCCTTGTCCACAGGGAATCTTTAATGAAATGTACATTAGGAGAACATAAATAATTTATTAAGACTTTGAGTCTTGACGTGCCTGGGTGGCTCACTCAGTTAAGCATCCAACTCTTGATCTCAACTCAGGTCATGATCTCGCATTTCGTGGCTCTGCGCTGTGTCAGGCTCTGTGCTGACAGTGTGGAGCCTGCTTGGGATTCTCTCTCCCTTTCTCTCTGCCCCTCCCCAGTTACCTTTCTCTCTCACTCTCTTTCAAAATAAATAAATAAACTTTTAAAAAATTAAAAAAAAAACTCTGATTCTTCCCACTAGTTTTCTTTAGTTTTTTTTAAAATAAATGTTTATTTATTTTGAGAGTATGAGAGAGAGACAGAGAGAGAGAATGAGTAGGGTAGTGGCAGAGGGAGAAAGAGAGAATTTTTTTAATATAATTTATTGTCAAATTGGCTTACATACAACACCCAGTGTTCATCCCAACAGTGTCCTCCTCAATGTCCATCACCCATTTTTCCCTTTCTCCCACCCCCCATCATCCCTCAGTTTGTTCTCTGTATTTAAGAGTCTCTTATGGTTTGCCTCCCTCCCTCTCTGTTTGTAACTCTTCTTTTCCCCTTCCCTTCCCCCATGGTCTTCTGTTAAATTTCTCAAGATCCGAATATGAGTGAAAACATATGACATCTTTCTCTGACAGACTTATTTCACTTAGCATAATACCCTCCAGTTCTATCCACATTGCTGCGAATGGCATGATTTCATTCTTTCTCACTGGCAAGTAGCATTCCCTTATATATAAACCACATCTTCTCTATCCATTCGTCAGCTGATGGATGCTTAGGCTCTTTCCATAATTTGGCTATTGTTGAAAGCACTGCTATAAACATTGGGGTACACGTTCCCTATGCACCAGCACTCCTGTATTGCTTGGGTAAACTCCTAGTAGTGCTGTTGCTGGGTCACAGGGTAGTGCTATTTTGAATTTTTTGAGGAACCTCCACACAAAGACAGAGAATCTTAAGCAGGCTCCATGCTCCACACGGAGCCTGACTTGGGGCTCCATCTCACAACACTGAGATCACGGCCTGAGCCGAAATCAAGAATAGGATGCTTAACTGACTAAGCCACCCAGGATTCCCTCTTTAGTTTCTTATATCTATTTTCAAGCTATACACTTCTGGAAAAAAAAAATTCTAAATTAGTGTTGTCGGAATGATGTACATTTTCCCAAAGATGAAATGTATAAAATTTCATTCTTATTTCATTAGTTATTTATTATCTACCAAGTATAAGACACTATACTAGTCAATTTAGAAAGGGGTAATAACTAAAATACAAAGTATATAGTAAAAAATATTACAAGAAGATAAAGTATATAGAATTTAAGATAAAGTAGTAGTCAGCAAAGTGACTCCAAAGACTGGCTACCTCTTTTTGTAAATAAGTTTTACTGAAACACAGCAATGTCCATTATTAACCTATGTTCTATGGCCACATTTGCTCTGCGAAGGCAGAGTAGTTGTGACAGATACTGTAGAGCCCACAGAGCCCAAATCATTTCTCTTGGATATTTAAGGGAACTACAAACAAGTAACTGAAGCCATAGCCTTCATTTATAAGAATTATCAGCAATTTATACCTTTTTGGCCAAGAATTTTCATTAAAAAGTTTCAAAACACTGATTCCACATCTTACACACATTAAAGAAAATAACAAAGCCTAGAACCAAAACATGCTGCGTGTCAAGAGCTGGACAGCTCTATACAAACTGAAAACACTTCACTTCTTATAAAATAGGATACATAAGGGGCGCCTGGGTGGCGCAGTCGGTTAAGCGTCCGACTTCAGCCAGGTCACGATCTCGCGGTCCGTGAGTTTGAGCCCCGCGTCAGGCTCTGGGCTGATGGCTCGGAGCCTGGAGCCTGTTTCCGATTCTGTGTCTCCCTCTCTCTGTGACCTTCCCCCGTTCATGCTCTGTCTCTCTCTGTCTCAAAAATAAATAAACGTTTAAAAAAAAAATTAAAAAAAAAAAAATAAAATAAAATAGGATACATAATAGTCTATTTAAAGATTTTGTTAGCTAAAGCGGAAATTCAAAAGGCCAAAAAGCCTCGTGTGCAATAAATCACTTGTTCGAACTGAAAAGAAGTTATTATTTTTTTCCAAAAGTCAGTAGAAACTCTAAAATACACTAGTGTCATTTTTTAAAGTAACCACATCCTACTTGTTCACTAAAGACATATAAAATTAGAGTATTTCCTAGTTGAAACTAAAATGTTAAAAAAAATTTTGTACGAAGTTCTTAGACTTAATAATTGCGCCTTAACAGTAGTTTAGAACTTGTCTACATTGTTTCAAATTTTCAATGTGGAAAGGATTGCATTTGCAAGATAAAAAAAAAATCTCAGCCCCCAAAGCTCTTTAAATTCACTTGAAAATGTTATATATAAGACAAATTCTCTATGATATAGCTCTGTTTCATCTTAGAAACATATTAGCTTCAATGTTTGCATTGGTGTGTACTCTCTGTTTAAAAATAAAAATTTTAGAAGTCATCGTACCACAAAAAAGTAGTACTCAGTTGTACTATATGAAATTGCTGATATTTTATTTTTACCTTAAAAATTGGTAATCTTACATGATGCACTCTAGTACAAAATTTCCAGGGTAGGAGAAACTGAAGACTGGTCAGATATGAAAATGACAACTTTAAGCACTACGTGGGAAAATATACTTCTATATCTAATATTTATTTCTCCATTTTAAATTCTCATACCTTCACATATTTGTCCAAAACAATGAAAATACAGACTGTTGTCAGCCTGGACAGATATGGGGAATTTATAGAAAAGTGGAAATAAAGTGTGTGTAATCTATCTGGATAAGAAAGAGGAATTCCTTTTCAGATATGATGAATAGGAGATATATACTGGACATTCTGATAGGAATATTCACTGCACAATGAAGTATGCAAGTCTAGAGCTAAGGATAATTATTATTTTTATTTATTTTATTTACTATTATTATTATTATTATTATTATTATTATTTGTGAATAATCAGCAAATAGACAGTAAAGACCTGGAGAGTAGATAAGTCACCAAAGTGAGTACGTGGACTGAGAAAAGGAAAGGCCAAGAACAATAACATTTAGAAAACAGGATGAAAAAAAGAAAACTTATGGAGTTGACTATACATGGAAAGTATATGGTCAAAAGGAGGATATTGTCTATTTTTTTTCTCTATAATGTTTCTTCAGGACGTTTCATTTAGGAGTAATTTTATGACCTGATAAACATGAATGAACCTTTTCTGTTTGTTTGGAAACACGTCACTGTTCCTAAAAAACTAACCTTTGGATCACTTCACCCCTATTTTCAAATGAAATCTATAAGCTAAGGAGATAGTTATTTGACACTGTGACTTGGAGTAAGCTACTTTAGCTCATTTGCCTCATCCTTTACCATTCAGGAAGCTGTCTGTAACCTCAAGTTCATTTGTCTGTGTGCTCTATACGTTCATTAGTCTGCATTGCTCTACAAGGCAAGGATAATGCCTTATCTAATACTGTGTCCCTTATACCTAGCACACTCCTTGGAATATAGAAGATAATTAATAAATATGTATTGAGTGAATGACTAAACAAATTAGATAGAGCAGTAGTGATGGAAATAGAGATGAGCTGCCCACACAGCCCTTTAAGAAGATCTTGCTGCTGTAATCAACTTCTTCAAAGTCTAGGCTTCAGCAGAGAGGCCTACATCCAAAGACTAAAGTGAGAGTATGAAGGCATGTCCATTTTTGCCTAATATGGGATTACTCTGATGGGCCATATATGCCCCAGAGCTCCCTAAAGGGTTGTTTGGACTCTTATTTCCTCCAGTGGAAGGACAG
Source organism: Panthera tigris (assembly GCF_018350195.1). Lineage (NCBI taxonomy): Eukaryota > Metazoa > Chordata > Mammalia > Carnivora > Felidae > Panthera > Panthera tigris. The sequence goes on from NC_056667.1 coordinate 71,838,469, forward strand.
AGAAACTGAGTAAAAGCCTAGGATTTAACAGAATGATCAAACTCTAGGGAAAGTAAAATCTCTAACCAAGACAAACCTATTAGAACAAGGTCAGGGCCTTGGCTGGGGAAAAAAAATGGGATCCTGACACTTGTCATAGGGACACCTGTATAGAGGTCCCTGAAGATTTTGAATCACCAGACTCCTTCGAACTCTATGAGCTTACAGAAGTGGCCTACTTCTTAATGCTAGTAGTCTCTCCTATAGAAAATGTGTACCCCAATTAGGCTTTGTCTATACATCCTCTTTTGGCCATTATGCCAATAACTAGGGGTAAGTCACAGTGTAATCCATCTGGAGCTTGCCATGTCTGATATAGGAGGAACAGACCATACGCAAAAAAATGAAAGATCCAGCCAATGTATACTGGTAGGAGCTGGGAGAGTATGTGGGAACCCAATTTTAGAGGTACTTAATCAAGGGAGCCATGACATAATATAAAAAAGCATAAATATAACAAAAAATAGGTATGAAAGAGTTTATTAGTTTGGGAGCACTCTTCAACGATATAGGATTTAATACCCTTGCACATACCTCAAGAGATTGTGAAAAGTCCTGTAGTGGGTCTAAGCTTTGAGGTAAGCAGCTTTGCCACTTGGGCCATATGACTGGGCAGACCCTATGGTTTTAGAAACATTAGAGGTGGGAAAGGAAGCCATGTAGAGCTCACAGCAAGCTGTGATAGGAAGGACATAACAGGCTCCTTGGGTTTTGAGGCAAGGCCATGCCATTTGCAACAGAGAATTATTTGTGTTTTGAAAATCAAATTCTAGCGTGCTACTAGGCTGGGGTAGAGACTGAGCACCTAACCATGGGACCAAATGACCATGCATCTGGATCTGTCTTAAGCTGTCGTATCAGACAGAAGATAAATGGTTCCAGTGCATTGTGGGATGGAACATGAGCACAACAGAGGTACAGATGAACTGAATGAAGAAGTGGTCTAGATCCCCAAACTCCTTTTCAGCAGACACCTTTGGCTATCTAGGAGAACCCTTATGTCCAGCTGCTTGAGAAGGAAAAAGTCCAAACTTGGTTTATGGATGGGTAATCTTAATGCTATGGAATGAATGCTTGTGTCCCCTCAAAATTCATATGTTAAAGCTCCATTGGGATGGTATTTGGAGGTAGGGCTCTTGGGAGGTAATTAGGTGATGATAGTGGAGCTCCTGGGATGGGATGAAAGTCCTTATAAGAAGAAGAGAACTAGCCCTTTTTCTCTATACCATGTGTGGACATACTGAAAAGACAGCCATCTGCAAACCAGGAAGAGGGCCTTTACCAATCACTGGATCTGGTCAGTGCCTTGATGTTGGACTTCCCAACCTCCAGAAGTGTGAGAAACACGTTTGTTGTTTAAGCCACCCAGACTGTGGTATTTCCTTATAGCAGTCTGAACTAAGATACTATGTAGTTGAGAACCAAAAACAGATAGAAGATGCACTATAGCTTCAGTTGAAAGTGTCTTAAAAGGCAATGACAGTGGAATATTTGTAATGAGCAGAATTTCTGGGAGTGCCCCAGACCATCCACCTTGTGGGAAGGAGAAGTGGCTTCAGGTTAGAATATATACAGACTAGTGGGTATTTGTGAGTGACCCAGCTGGTGGGTTAGGCACTTGAAAGGAAGGAGACTAACACTGGGAATAAGATTTGAGAATGAGGTGTTTAGATGGGCACATTAGACAAAACATTTGTATCAAATGTTAATGCCTACTAGAGAAGGTCAAACATGGAAGAATTACTGGAAGGATACAGAATGATTTGGAAAGTTGACATCAGCAAGTCTTGGTCATTAGTCATCACAGTGCTGGATAATGGGCATATGAATGAAATGGGCATGGTGGGAGAGATGGAAAGTGTATGCATGAGCCTGACATCATGGGTTCCCATTTAACAAGGCTAAATTAATTACTGCTGCCACTGAATAGTCGCACTGCAAACAACAAAGAACAACACTGTGTCTATGAAATGATGCCATTCTTTGAGGAGAACAATCAGCTACTTTGGGGGCAAGTTCACTTGGGAAAGGTCAACGATTTATTCTAACAGAAATGACATACTCTGGGAGTAGGTTGCTTTCCTACCCTCAGGCCTCAAGTAGCAGCGGTATCTGATATCTTACAAAATATCTGTCTTACAAGACCCCCGCCAAAATTGTGTCAGAGCACGACACCCACTTTATAGCAAAAAAGTTCTGACAGTGGGCCTATGTTCATGGGATTTAATAGTTATATCACATGACTACAAGAAGCTTCCAATCTGACAGAGCATTGGAATAGCCTGCTAAAGGAGCAGTTAAAGTGCCAACTAGGAGGTGACACCTTTTAATGATAAAGCATCACTCAAAGGATGAAAAAGTATATACACTGAATCAAAGACAGTTATGTGGTACTGGGTCTCAAACAGGAAATATTCATTTGTCTTGGAACCAAGGGGTGAAAGCAGAATTAATCCTACTTACTACCACCCCCAACATCTCTGCCTGTACTTTCCATCCCACAAAATGTAAGCTCTGCTGGAATAGAGGTCCTAGTGCCCAAAGAGGACATATTTTTATCAGATGATACAGTAAAAGCTCCATTGAACTGCAAGGTTTGTCTGCCCCTTGAGCACTTCAAGTTCTCTGTATCTGAGCACCAGAAAGCAAGGAAAAGTCACCATTGTGGTATAGTTAATTTACCCTGATCATCAGAAAGAGGGGGAAGATTGATATCATTTGTGGTCCTAATACTAGATGCAGTAGGGGCTATAATTTGTACCTCTCACTCCTTTTCTAAGTTTTCCTTCAGGAAGATAACCCAGCAGAATCCTAGAGGAGCATCTACCTGAAAGGATATGAAATCAATCCAAGTAACACAAGGAGTGCACTGTGGTGAACATCAATATGGGCCACCCAGATACTCCATCAAGGAAGAAGGTACTGCTCAAGCTGTCATCAGCTTCAGAGGGCCTTCTTGACCACACACCCGTCCCATGGTGGCCCTTATACTATGAGTTAGAGTACTTGAGTTAGAGTACAAAAGCCCAGCCATTCAGCCCAACATGATAGGTTATGAAAGATCCAGAGTTTTCTGTAGGGATGGCTGAAATTTAAGTAGGACCCCATCAATTTGACTTCTCCATCTATTCAGTCTTACATCCTCTTCCTCTTTCCTCAAGTGTTACTAATAAATACCCTGCAGCAAAATGTCATTGCAGCAGTCTGCTTGTGGAATATCCAACTTGTGCTCACAGGTTTCCCTAAATATAAGTCTCAATCCACTGAGGGCCATGGAATTACTGCAAAGTATCAGTGAGTCCACACATAGGCACTGAAAGTATGCTAAATACATGACTATTGTTGGTCTATAATACTGACCTTTATTCATGAAAAGATTAGAAATAACTAAGAGTATGTCTGAATCAGTAAAGGCAGATTTCCTTTTTAAATCTTTTCTTTGACAAGATATGTGTTAGTAGTGTAGCTATAAGGGACACACCTTAAGCCTACTTTTATTGTTTCATGATTTTTTTAACTTTAAGTTTTAGTTAGTTAACATACAGTGCAATTCTGGTTTCAAGAGTAGAATTCAATGATTCGTCACTTACATACAATACCCAGTGTTCATCACAACAAGCATCCTCCTTAATAACCATCACCCATCTAGCCCATCTTCCTTCCACTCATTTCCCTCCCACATATGAGTGAAATTTTATGGTGTCTGTCTTTTTCTGACTGACTTATTTCCCTTAGCATAATACACTTTAGCTCCATTCACATCATTGCAAATGGGAAGATTTCATTCTTTTTTGATGGTCGAGTAATATTCCATTGTACATATATGCCACATCTTCTTTACCCATTCATCGGTCAATGGACATTTGGGTTCTCACCATAGTTTGGCTATTGTTGATAATGCTGCTATAAACATTGAGGTGCATGTACCCCTTCAAAACTCTATTTTTGTATTCTTTGGGTAAATACCTAATAGTGCAACTGCTGAGTCATTAGGTACTTTTATTTTAAGTTTTTTGAGGAAACTCCATACTGTTCTCCAGAGTGGCTGTACCGGTTTGCATTCCACAACTGTGCAAGAGGGCTTCCCCTTTCTCTACATTCTTGCCAACACCTGTTGTTTCTTGTGCTGTTAATTTTAGCCATTCTGACAGGTGTGAGGTGATATTTCATCATGGTTTTGATTTGTATTTCCCTGATGATGAGTGATGAGTGATGTTGAGCCTACTTTTAATGCTTGGGTAATGACTGTTATCATCCTTACGATAAACTGAATGCTTAATGTTGTTTAAATAAAAGGGAGGAAATTGTTCTTTACATATATATGGTTTCTGGGGATTGGCTTGCAAGTCCAAAGAATAAGAAAACAGTATTTGGAATGTATCCCATATGCAACTGAGGGAGACACTCTGAGACAGTAACTGGAGTGAGATGTTCATCCCTTTCCCTTTGTGCTGAGTGATAAATCTTGTCTTGATAGATAGGGGATGAAAGTTTTCAAGCTCACCAAAAACTGAGGACACTTTGCCAGCAAAAAATTTATAGCTTATTATAATTTGTTTTCCAGAGTATTTGACTCGCTTTACAAAACATTCTTTAAGCTTCTTTAAGCATATTTTTTTTAAGTAAGGTACACTTATACCATATATATATATATATATATATATATATATATATATATATATATGGTACACATGCAGACATAATCACTACATCAATATCTAGTGCCCAAGAATTCAAATAAACCAAATGAATAAACCATATAGCACAGCACTTATGCTAAATCATACCTGTTACTGAATACAGGAGATAGATAGCTCTCAATTTTTTTTGGAATGATGTACAAGTAAATAAAAAAAAATGATTACTCATCTGTGTTATCTATTGTCTTTGAAGCTAAGACTGCATAATTAGCTTTATTAATTTAAATTTTCTGAAAAGTGAAGATAAACTATCTATAAACACTGGTGACTTACTAAAGAAAAGCCAATTATACAGAAAGCCTGTATTCATTAACACTTTAAAAAGTATAGACATGCCCTAAAATAAATTCATTCATTCATATAGTCAACAAACATTATTTGAGAATATAATACATGCCAGACATTAATAAATAATGTGGAATATTTTATATAGTCAGTTAAATTTAGAATATAGACAAACATTTCATTATTTTAGAGTCTCCTGATTGGACAATAGTTTATTGTGACATCGGTTCCTCCATTTCAGACTCTTGGCATTTGGATATACAGGTTTTCTAAAATATATAACCCAATGGTCTTCTCAGTATTCAAACAGGGATTTCAGTCTCTGACATTTCCCTAACAACTACCTGATTCTTACTTCCTTGGATCATACATGGAGTCATGAAATAAAAGGTCAGAATGAAGTTCTGCCTCAGGATCGTCTGGCAATAATTAAAAGAACATGCCTGGAATGTCTCCTCAACAGATGCTTTTACTCACACTTATGTTATGAGAAGCTTGAGAATAGAAAGGCAAGTGATACTGTCCTCTCTGCACTAAACTGCCTGGCATTTGTTGTTTACATTATCCCACTCTTTCGAATGAGTCTCATGACAATAAATCAAAGGTGATAAAGTAAGTATCAACATAGGGCTAACACCTAATCTTGGCTGAACTTCTTAAATTATTAATTAAAGATATAAGTTGGATGAGAAATGAGAGAAATTCTCCTGCTATGACACTTGTGCTGCAAAACATTTGAACTGTAAGCTCTCCCTAAAACTCTAATAAACTAGCAAGATCATTCACAGAAAAGAGTATATGCTTATAATCACAGCACATTTTTCCCTACATATAAAGCATTGAATTAGTTCTGCATTCTTTCATGCAGATCTCATGTCTTGAGTTTTTTGTTTTTGTTTTTTGCATGGATTCTATATGAAAACAAAATTAAAGTTAGAAAATCTGTTGTCTGATGCCTCCCATCAAACCCTTCTTGCACCAAAATCTCTGTACCTAAAACTGAGGAAAATAACAGCATGGTATTTATAGATTACTAAAGATTTAAGTTCTAGTTTAGATATTCATTCATGAAGCAGGTCATGGACCAGTTTGGGTCTCATCTTCCCAATTCTAAAAAACAGAGGATAGACTAGATAATCCCTCTCATACATCCCAGTACTAAAATTCCATAATCTCTCTCAAAGCTTCCATCAATAAGATTCTACAAGGAAGATGAAAAGCACCCAGGCACTTAAAGATATTTGAAATCTTTTGAGCAGGTGATAAAGAGATCTATTTTTTTAAATATTTATTTATTTGTGTGTGTGTGTGTGTGTGTGTGTGTGTGAGAGAGAGAGAGAGAGAGAGAGCGAGCAAGGGAGGGGCAGAGAGAGAGGGAGACACAGAATCCAAAGCAGGCTCCAGGCTCTGAGCTGTCAGCACAGAGCCTGATTCAGGGCTCAAACTCTTGAACTTTGTGAGACCATGACCTGAATCGAAATCGGACTCAACCGACTGAGTCACCCAGGTGCCCCGAGATCTTTTTTTTTTTTTTTTTTTAATTGGAGTACTTTTATTTCATAGGGAGAAAGGTGTATCTGGCATTCTGGATTTTTCAGCATCACTAAAGAAACTATTTACTGACAACATTCTACAGAAGGCAGATTTTATGAACTCTCGTAGATCTTCATTGTTTTCTTTAAACTCATTATTACTTTAAAAAATGGATAAATTTGTATAAGCTCTTTGAGAGTAGACTATGTTCTGTTCGTCTTCAGGAGCATTTCAGCTAATCTCATTGCCTAGCACCTTATTTGGCACAGTGCAGTTGCTCAGTAAATATTTATAGAATGAATGAATGGCATAAACTGGATATTTGATTACTTTTTAAACTTCAATTAAAGCTAACATATAGTGTTATATTAGTTTCATGTGTACAATATGGTGATTCAATAATTCTATACATCACTCAGCGCTCATCATGACAAGTATACTCTTGATTCTCTTCACCTATTTCACCCATCTGCCCACCCATCTCCTCTCTGGTAAACATCAATTTGCCCTCTATAGTTAAAAGTCTGTTTTCTAGTTTCTCCCTTTTTGTTCTTTGTGTGTTTCTTATATTCCACATATGAGTGAAATCATATGGTATTTATCATTCTCTGATCTATTTCACTTAACATCGATGTTGCAAATGGCAAGATTTCATTCTTTTTTATGGCTGAATAATGTTTCATTGTATGTCTACACACACATATATATATATATACCACCTCTTCTTTATCCATTTGTCTATTGATAGACATGTGGGAGGCTTCCATAATTTGGTTATTATAAATAATGCTGTAATAAACATAAAGTGTATATATCCTTTCAATTTAGTGTTTTTGTATTCTTTTTTTTTAACGTTTATTTATTTTTGAGACAGAGAGAGACAGAGCATGAAGGGGGGAGGGGCAGAGAGAGAAGGAGACACAGAATCGGAAGCAGGCTCCAGGCTCTGAGCCGTCAGCCCAGAGCCCGATGCGGGGCTCGAACTCACGGACCGTGAGATCATGACCTGAGCCGAAGTCGGATGCTTAACCGACTGAGCCACCCAGGCGCCCCAGTATTCTTTAGATAAATAACCAGTCATGTGATAACTGGATCATATGGTAATGCTATTTTTAACTTTTTTAGGAACCTCCAGTGACTGCATCAGATTGCATTACTACCAACAGTGAAATAGGGTTCCTTTTTCTCCACATCCTCACCAACACTTGTTTTTTCTTGTGTTTTTAAGTTTAGTTATTCTGACAGGTGTGAGGTGATATATTATTGTGGTTTTAATTTGAATTTCCTTGATTATGAATGATGTTGAGCGTTTTTTCATGTGTCTGTCCACCATATGTGTATTTTCTTTGGAGAAATATCTGTTCAGGTCTTCTGCCCATTTTTAAATTGGATTATTTGTTTTTTTGGTGTTGGGTTATATAAGTTCTTTATTTTCTGTACTAACACTTTACCAGATATGTCATTTGCAAATATATTCTCCCATTCTGTAGGTTGTCTTTTAATTTTGCTGATTATTTCTTTTGCCGTGCAGAAGGTTTTTATTTTGATGTACTGTCAATAGTTTATTTTTGCTTTTGTTTCCCTTGCTTCAGGAGACATATCTAGAAAGATATTGCTATGGCCAATTTCAGAGAAATTACTGCCTATGCTTTCTTCCAGGATTTTTATGGTTTCAGGTCAGGTCTCACATTTAGGTCATCAATCCATTTTAAATTTATTTTTATATATAGTGCAAGAAAAGTTGTCCAGTTTCATTTTCTGCAAGTAGCTGTCCAATTTTTAATTGACCATAAAATGGTGGGTTTATTTCTGGACTCAATTCTGTTCCATTAACCTATATGTCTGTTTTTGACCCAGTACCATACTGCTTTGATTACTACAGCTTTGTAGCATACTAGAAGTCTAGGATTGTGACACCTCCAGTTTTGTTCTTCTTTTCAGGGTTGCTTTGGCTATTTGAGGTCTTTTGTAGTTCTATACAAATTTTAGTCTTATTCATTCTAGTTCTGTGAAAAATGCTGTTGGTATTTTGATAGGGATTGCATTAAATCTGTAGGCTGCTTTGGGTAATACATACATTTTAATATTTGTCCTTCCAATCCATAAACATGGAATATTTTTCCACTTGTTTGTGTTGCCTTCAATTACTTTTATCAATGTTTTATAATTTTGACAGTACAAGTCTTCCAACTCATTGGTTAAAAACTTCTGGGGGCGCCTGGGTGGCTCAGTCGGTTAGGCGTCCGACTTCGGCTCAGGTCATGATGTCACAGCTCGTGAGTTCAAGCCCCGTGTCGGGCTCTGTGCTGACAGCTCAGAGCCTGGAGCCTGCTTCTCATCCTGTGTCTTCCTCTCTCTCTGCCCCTCCCTTGCTTGTGCTATGTCTCTCTCTGTCTTTCAAAAATGAATAAATGTAAAAAAAAAAATTAAAAAAAAAACTTCTGTATTCCTAGGGATTTTATTATTTTTGGTGCAATTATAAATGAGATTGTTTTCTTAATTTCTCTTTCTTCTATATCATTACTAGTGCATAGAAGTGCAACAGATTTCTATACATTAAGTTTGTGTCCTGCAACTTTACTGAATTCCTTTGTCAGTTTTAGTAGTTTTTGGTGGAGTCTTTAGAGTTTTCTCTATGTAGCATTATATCATCTGTAGATAGTGAAAGTTTGACTTCTTCCTTAGTGATTTGGATACCTTTTATTTCTTTGTTATCTGATTGCTGTGGCTAGGACTTCCAAAACTATGTCAAATAAAAGTGGTGAAAGTGGACATCCTTGTCTTGTTCCTGACCTTAGAAAAAAGTTCTCAGTTTTTCCTCACTGAGTATGAGGTTTGCTGTGGGTTTTTCATATATGGCCGTTATTATGTTGAGGTATGTTCCCTTTAAACCTACTTCATTGAGGTTTTTTTTTTTTTCATGAATCGATGTTGTACTTTGTGAAATGTTTTTTTCTGCATCTATTGAAATAATCATATGGTTTCTATCCTTTCTCTTGAGATGATATATTGCAATAATTAATATGCAGATATTGAACCACCTTGCATCTCGGGAATAAATCCCACTTGATTGTGGTGATTTTTTCTTAAGTTCATTTACTTATTTTGAGAGAGAGAGAGAGAGAGAGAGAGAGGGGCAGAGAGAGGGAGAGACAGAATCCCAAGCAGGCTTCTGTCAGCACAGAACCCAACACAGGGCTTGAATTCATGAACTGTGAGATAACACCCTGAGCCAAAACCAAAAGTAAGACACTCAACCAACTGAGCCACCCAGACATCTCAGTTGTGGTAATTTTTTAAATGATTGTGGTAATTTTTAATTTAATGTGGTAATTTTTGGATTTGATTTGCTAATATTTTGTTGAGGATTTTTGCATCTATGTTCATCAGAGATATTGGCTTGTGATTCTCTTTCTCTCTTTTTTCTTTTTTTGTAGTGTCTTTATCTGGTTTTGGTATCAGGGTAATGCTGGTCTCATAGAATGAATTTGGAAGCTTTCCTTCTGTTTCTATTTTTTGGAAAAGTTTGAGAAGAACGGGCATTAACTCTTCTTTAAATGTTTGGTAGAATCTGCCTGCCAGGCCATTTGGTCCTGGACTTTTGTTTGGAGTTTTTGATTACTGATTCAATTTCATTGCTGGTAATCCATCTGTCCAAATTTACTATTTCTTCATGCTTCAGTTTTGGTAGGTTGTCCAATTTTGTTGGCTTATAATTTTCATAATATTCTGTTATAACGCTTTTCTGTGGTGTCAGTTGTTATTTCTTCTCTTTAATTTCTGATTTTGTTTATTTGACTCCAATTTTCTTTTTTTTTAAATAAGTCTAGCTAAAGGTTTATCAATTTTGTTGATCTTTTCAAAGAACAAGCTCCTGTTTTCATCGATCTATTCTATTGCTTTTTTAGTTTCTATATAATTTATTTCTGCTTTAATCTTTATTATTTCCTTCTTTGTACTGTTTTTGGATTTTGTTTGTTCTTTTTCTTCTAGCTACTTTAGGTTTAAGGTTAGTTGTTCATTTCAGATTTGTCTTGCTTATTTATGTAGGCCTCTATTGCTATAAACTTCCTTTTTGGAACACCTTCTGATGCATCTCAAAGATGTTAGACCATTCTCATTTTAATTTGTCTCCACATATTTTTTTAAAATTTCCTCTTGATTAGTTGAAGACAATCCAGCTCAGCCACAACAGTAAGGCATACATAGAAGACACCTCTGAAGTGCCAGGTAGGTTCTGGTGAACAAGGAACATTGCACTGCAGGGCACTACAGGATCTCTTCCTCATAAGGACACTACTTTCAAGAACAGGAAACATAGCTGGCTTTCCTAACACAGAAACAGACACAGAAAATTAGACAAAATGGGAAGACAGAGGAATATGTCCCAAATGAAAGAACAGGAGAAAATCACAGCAAGAGAGCTAAACAAAATAAGTAATAGGCCTGATAGAGAATTTAAAGTAATGGTCATAAAGATATTCATTGGACTTAAGAAAAGAGTAGAGGACCTCAGTGAGATCCTCAACAGACATAGAAAATATAAAAAAGAACCAACCAGACATTAACTCAATAACTGAAATTAAAAATATACTAGATGGAGGGGTGCCTGGGTGGCTCAGTCGGTTAAGCCTACGACTTCGGCTCAGGTCATGATCAAGTGGTTTGTGAGTTCGAGCCCCGCGGCGGGCTCTGTGCTGACAGCTCAGATCCTGGAGCCTGCTTCAGATTCTGTGTCTCCCTCTCTCTCTGCCCCTCCCCCACTCACACTCTGTCTCTCCCTCCTTCAAAAATAAATGAACATTAAAAAAATTAAAAAAAATATACTAGATGGAATAAATAATAGACTAGAGGAATGGGACAGTGTAAGGGAAAGCAATCAAGCTGAATGTGAGGGAGAAACAAATAATAATAATAAAAAAAGAAAATAGACTTAGGAAACTCAGAAATACCATCAAGCATGATAACATTTGCATCATAGTGATCCCATGAGGAGAAGAGAGAGAAAAGGTAGGAGAAAATTTATTTGAAGAAATAATAGCTGAAAACTTCCTGAATCTAGGAAACAGCAATACAGATCCAGAAGGTACAGAGAGTCCCCAACAAAATCAACCCAAGGAGGTCCACACCAAGACACCATAATTAAAAGGGCCAAAAGTAGAGATAAAGAGAATTTTAGGAGCAGCAAAAAAAAAAAAAAAAAAAAAAAAGTTATATACATGGGAAATCCTATAAGGCTATCACCTGATTTTTCAGCAGAAATTTTGCAGGCCAGACGGAGTGGCATGATATAGACCTGTGGAGAGTCTGCTTTGCCTATCTTCAGGTCATTTTCTGGGTTATTTATATGATGTGGGCGTTGTGTAGTTGTACCCATGGGGCAACATGAACTTAGGATACTCCTACTCCACTGTCTTCCCCAGAAATCTTGGATGCTGTATTCTTAATTAAAATGTTAAAACTGTGGAAGTTCCCACAGTTCACTTATATATAAAAATGTGATGATCTTTACTTCCCTGTTTAAGTTATTAAAAATAAGGAAGGAAAGTGGAGAACAGAGAGGAAGAAAATGTCATCAAGATATGGCCTTCTCTCTTTTGGCAATGACAAATATTTTTGAACTTGTATGCCAACTGTTTGGATGATGGTTCTTTGCAAGCCCACTTGACTGATACATGTGACACTTCTGGGCTCAGGTGTAGGAGAACATCCTTAAGATACACTGCAGAAAAACCTGAAAATCTCTCCTGAAAGGTGAAGGTATCATTTGCCAGAATGATATCATACTGGGTCACATTTGTCCTTCAATTCTTGCACTTTGATCTCCTCTTGCCTAAGTTATTCCTGCTAGTTTTGAATATCTACCCCACTTCATTTTGACCATTTTAAGTGATTGGCTTATTCTTGGCTCATTTTGTATATGAACGTGTATGATGTATGCTCACTAATTCTCTAGAATTGACTTTTACCAAACTTGGTTTGGTTTTGTGACATTGTAGAATATATTGGGTAAATCAGTAATCTCACGAGTACATTACTGGTAGAAAACTCCCTCTAGGCAGAGAACAGATCCTTGAACATTTCCTGTGCTGATGATAAACGTAATAGCATAGCATAATACGGTGCTGAAAATACTGAAGCTTAATGATACCTGTTTGAGAAGGTAAAGCAATTTCACAAATCCCCATGTGAGTTCTTAGGTTCTTCATACTACTGAATTTCTCCAAAAATGTTAGCAAGGTGGCCTTGCCTACCACCATGCTGGTCATATCATCTTCCCCATTACTCAACTCAGGGCATGTAGAAATGTGGTAGGCCTGTATAAATATATATATGGATTCTTCTCATTGAGTAACATGAAGTTTTTATGCCAGAGCACTGGCACTCCTTTGGAGTCCTTAAAAATGTACAAATGCCAATCAAACTATATGTCAACATAGCCAAGGACAACATATAAACCCTTAATTCATATGGATATAAATATTCAGACTCCTTACTTAAAAAGTGAACAATGATGGGACAGTTCCACCAAAGAAAGTTAAATTCTAGAAGATTATCCAATAAGAGGACAAGACTGCAACTCAACTACCTCTTAGCTACCTGGGGTACCACATCTAGCCAAATAGGCTTACCGTTTGTTATTATTCAAATACAAGCCCATTGGAAGTTTCTAAAGAAAAACCTTGCATATGATTTTGTATGATCCTTCTTTTGCTTTGGAGCCCAGCAATATACATAGGGGGGCAAAAAAAAACGAGAAGCAATTTTCTCATTCTTTAATGACTGGAATCTCTCTCTTTTTTTTTAATATATGAAATTCATTGTCAAATTGGTTTCCATACAACACCCAGTGCTCATCCCAAAAGGTGCCCTCCTCAATACCCATCACCCACCCTCCCCTCCCTCCCACCCCCCATCAACCCTCAGTTTGTTCTCAGTTTTTAACAGTCTCTTATGCTTTGGCTCTCTCCCACTCTAACCTCTTTTTTTTTTTTTCCTTCCCCTCCCCCATGGGTTTCTGTTACGTTTCTCAGGATCCACATAAGAGTGAAACCATATGGTATCTGTCTTTCTCTGTATGGCTTATTTCACTTAGCATCACACTCTCCACTTCCATCCACGTTGCTACAAAAGGCCGTATTTCATTCTTTCTCATTGCCACGTAGTACTCCATTGTGTATATAAACCACAATTTCTTTATCCATTCATCAGTTGATGGACATTTAGGCTCTTTCCATAATTTGGCTATTGTGGAGAGTGCTGCTATAAACATTGGGGTACAAGTGCCCCTATGCATCAGTACTCCTGTATCTCTTGGGTAAATTCCTAGCAGTGCTATTGCTGGGTCATAGGGTAGGTCTATTTTTAATTTTCTGAGGAACCTCCACACTGCTTTCCAGAGCGGCTGCACCAATTTGCATTCCCACCAACAGTGCAAGAAGGTTCCCGTTTCTCCACATCCTCTCCAGCATCTATAGTCTCCTGATTTCTTCATTTTGGCCACTCTGACTGGCGTGAGGTGATATCTGAGTGTGGTTTTGATTTGTATTTCCCTGATGAGGAGTGACGTTGAACATCTTTTCACGTGCCTGTTGGCCATCCGGATGAATGACTGGAATCTCAAGACCATCACCAACTGATCTGCTATCCATGGCACAGATGTTACACAGGTTGGCCTAATTATGTGGCAACCCGTTACATACTAAGCTAGATCTTGCATAGAGGGAGGGCAGAGTGCAGTTCCAATTTTAGGTGGTTCTGAATTTTAATAGTGAGGTGAATGAAACCATCTTCAGACTTCCTATAGACAGTTTGAAAGACTATCTGCAACTGTAAAATGTTCTCTAGAGGAATAGTAATGCTTTTTCATGACTTATTTGTGTTGATAAATCACCAGTTACTTGGAAGATATTATGGTATATGCCTCCAATACTGCCTCATGTGAACACTGTATCTGCACATCTGTGCAGAAAACACTTGACATAGCAGGCCTGAGATTACAATCCTTACAGTGGCCTGCTTACCAGGATTGCTATCCTTACAGAGGCCCTTTAGTGGCATCTGGGACCTTGGATTTGGGGATGGTTCCCACCATTTCTGGAACCAATAAGAATGCTTCTTTTCAGAGTGCTTAAACTGTGCAAATAATTTAGTTTATGTTGAGTACGTGCTTTTCTTCTGGGAGTCTGGAATTTTGGTATGCACTAGGCCAAGGGTACCTGTATGAGCAATACCTTGGGTATTGAGTCTTTGATGAGCTTCCTTGGTAGAGAACATTTCACATACATTGTCACAACTCATGAGTTAGTCCTGTGTGAGTCTACTGAGAGAAGATTCTGGGAAGCTGCACTGGATTCTCCTAGACTTCACTCCATGCACTTTTTCCCTTTGCTGACTTTGCTCTGTATCCTTTCACTGTAATAAATCATAGTCAAGAGTATAATTATATGCTGAGTTTGATGAGTCCTTCTAAGAAATCATCGTATCTGGGAGTGGACTTGGGGACCTTCCAACACAATGTCTTAGAGTACCTGTGTTAATACTATTTCCATGAGAAATTAGAGTACCTGTGTTAATACTATTTCCATGAGAAACTTGAACAAAAAAGAGAAGCAGAATTTTCTTGTTATTCTTTTCTTTATGCAAGAGCAGCAGCAGCAGCAACAGATACAACCACTGACTTTTTTAAGCATCGTCTGTGCACAGGCTGTATCTGAAGCAGTTCTTATTTCTGATAAATATGTAAAGGTAGATACATATATAAAAAGATAAACATGTCAACAATAAGCATGTAATAAAGATATATATAATAAATGTATAAATATATATAAATGTGTATATATACACATATAAATGTAAACATTTAAATCAACAGGTAAAAAGATATTTTCACTATAAGTTTTACAAATGAGGAAGACGAAATTCAGTTTAGAATTTAAATCTATATTACTTCAAAACTCATGCTGTTTCTAAGACATCATATCCATTCCTTCTCCTTCAGATGTAACAATTATTTAACTAACAGAACCACATTTTTATATGGTAGTTTATCTTTGCTTTTCAATATTCAAACTGAAATTTGAAATTCTTATTTTTCTCTATGTTATATGCATAGTGCCTGGCCAAAATAGTAAAATAGTGACCACAGAAAGAAAGAAAACCAGTTAGTGTGTATTTATGCTTGTCCCACAGAGAAAAAGGGATAATCTTGGGTTCTAAAACCTTAGGAATAAATGAGATATTAAATGTAAAATAGTGGAGCGCCTGAATGGCTCAGTTGGTTAAGTGTCTGACTTCAGCTCGGGTTATGATCTCACCATGTGTGGCCTCAAGCCCTGTGTCGGGTTCCATGCTTGGGATTCTCTTTCCCTCTCTCTCTTTGGCCCTCCCCTGCTCATGCTTGCTCTCTCTCTCTCAAAATAAATACAATAATAATAAAAAATCAAATACTGTGAGGGAGATAGTATTGTTATCCCCCTTTAAAAAATGTAAAATAGTTAGTACCTGGCATCAACAAATGCTTTAATAACTATTAGTCCCTATTTCCTCATAGGTGAGGAACTGCTTTGGTGTTTGGACCAATTCCTTAACATCCTTGTACCTATTCCTATGTGACACTGAAGTGTTTTAGATTTGCCTACCATAAGTAGATGAGCACACAGAAGTTGGCAAATACATGTAGAACTGAGCTGACTCTAGTTGTCATTAGGTTGGCAAGCATTTCAATCCAAAACATATTTACTGAATTTCTGCCAAACACCAGGCATGTGCTAGATAATTAGGAAACCAAGATGAAGCCCCCTGCTTACAATCTAAAGCCCCAATACAGAGGAATAAATGCAAGTTAGTATAGTTGGCATGGAGAGAGGAAAAATTACCAGCAAAATTGCCTTATTCAAAATATACACACTCTTTCAGTTTTATCTAAGTTATATTAACTAGAAGCTTAATGAAAATAAAATAAATGACCATTGGACAGGTTTTCATGCTGGGCATGCCATATTTGTGTGTCTACTGACACCAATGGAAAAAAACACAACTGATTCTTTAACAATAAATAACCTCTGGCAATTCTACTACAGGAAACAAAATCATTGTTTTAGAGAGCTTACTTTGTTTTAAAATAAATGTAATTGATTGAACTTCAGTTGGCATGCCAGATTGATATTTCATTAAAAAGACATTAAGCTATAATGCTTTCTGAAATATAAAAACTCTATTAAAAATTTTTTTTAATGTTTATTTTTGAGAGAGAGAGCACGAGCAGAGGAGGGGCAGAGAGAGAGGGAGACACAGAATCTGAAGCAGGGTCTAGGCTCTGAGTTGTCAGCACAGAGTTGAATGCGAGTCTCAAACTCACAAAACATGAGATCATGACCTGAGTTGAAATCGAACACTTAACCAACTGAGCCACCCAGACGCCCCTGAAATATACAAATTCAAATCCAGGATAACAACCACTAAGTTTTATCTCATATTTTTAAAAAGAGAATTATTTAAGAGAACTTCATTTATATCAATAGTACATTATATAAAGTTTTTTTTTGGAAACTCTTCATCATAGAAGCTTCCTGGAACTTGACAGGCATGCATGGTATGCCTGTCTAAGATATTTCTAGGCAAAATGAAATTCATAGTCATGCAATTTAAAAAATATGCTATAAGAACTTATTCCACTTTGTTTCCCTCAGGCCATTGATGTAAATTGATGTTTTCGAAATAGTCTATTCCTTTCTCATCACTTTTTGTAGGGTTAAATATCAATTGCTCGACATCTGTCTTGGTGATTATTTTTTTGGGCTAGACTCCAAAAGCAAAGGCAACAAAAGCAAAAATAAACAAATGGGACTACATTAAACTAAAAGCTTCAGCACAACAAAGGAAATCATCAACAAAATTAAAAGACAACCTACTGAATGGGAAAAATATTTGAAAATTATCTATCTGATAAGGAGTTAATATCCAAAATACATAAAGAACTAATATAACTCAACAGCAAAAAAACCTGATTCAAATAGCCTGATTAAAAAAGACAAAGGATCTGAATAGACATTTTTGCAAGGAAGATATACAGATGGCCAACAGGTACATGAAAAGATACTCAACATCACTCATCATCAGGGAATGCAAATCAAAACCACATGGTATATCACCTTACACCTGTTAGAATGACTATTACCAAAAAGACAAGAAATAACAAGTATTGGTGAGGATGTAGAGAAAAGGTAATCCTAGTGCACTACTGATGGGAACATAATTTGGTGCAGCCACTATGGAAAATAGGAGGTTCCTCAAAAATTAAATTTTTGGTAGCTAATAATAAGCCATTCACTACTATCCTGTTTCTTCTATTATAAATTTATTACTTTATGGGATTCTATGATCCTTAAGGGGGGTGGTAATCATATCTTTCTATATTTCCACAATATGCTACAATACTAAGTGGTCAAAATACCTTATTTAATGAGAGATACAACATTAAAAATACAAAGATTGACAATTATTTAGTCTTTATGAGGTTTTCTGAAATTTTTGCTTGGCATTCTATGCTGACACTTCTGACAACTTTTTATCTTTTCAGAATCTTCATTTCTATTTGGGTTTTTATTTAATATCAGTATCTTCTACTAGACTGGAAAAGCAGTCTGGTTCCAGAGTCTTTACTTTTGCCACTTTATTATACTGACCTGAGGTATTTTGTTTTCATAGTCATAGTTGTATATGGTCCTCACTATTTCATTCAACCAGTATTTACAGAACACATAGCAAGTGAAAGATTCTTGTGCTAGATAATATAAAGGATTTAAATAGGAATATAAACATCCCCCAAGATGCTAATAATCAACCATTGATTGGCTCTGTCTCTCAAAAAGAGAGCCAAGGGATATATATTGATATCTAAGACACAAAAATTAAAGTGTTAAATGTGATAAAAGTCTATATTTTATAATACTTAACAGGATGGAAGTTTGTTTTCAACTGAGGGATTTAGGAAAAATTTCCCACATGTACCATTTGAGCTGGGCTTTTAAAGAACAGATTAAAAAAAGAAAAAAAAACAGATAAGATTTGGATATAAGGAGATAGAAGGGTACGACATTTCAAAATAGAACTAAGAATCATTTCAATCATTAATCTTTTTTAAGTTTATTTGTTAACTGAGAGAGAGAGAGAGAGAGAGAGAGAGAGAGAGAGAGAGAGAGAGAGAAAGTGAGCGCACAAGCAGGTAAGGGGCAGAGAGAAGGAGAGACAGAATCCCAAGCAGGCTCTGCACTAACAGCAATTCAGGACTTGAACTCATGAACCATGAGATCATGACCTGAGCAGATATAGAGTTGGATGCTTAACCAACTGAACCACCCAGGCACCCTGCAATCATTAATCTTTGAACAAGTATTTATTTAACACACATTATCTAGCAGGCACTGTATATGAGATATAGTCCATGAGTTCAGGGGGCTTTTACTTTATCTCCTAAATATCTTTCATAACTTGCCCTTTTGCCTCTGTCCTAGTTAAAGTACTTGACTATCACCTCTCCCTAACACTACTGCAATTACTTCTTTACTGGTGTCCCTTTATTTCCTTTTGTTTAAAATTTTTAAATATTTTTTTTATGTTTGAGAGAGAGCGAGAATGAGAGTGAGAGAGAGAGAGAGAGAGAGAGAGAGAGAGAGAGAGTTAGAGTGCAAGCAGGGGAAGAACAGAGAGAGAGGGAGGCATAGAATCCGAAGCAGGCCCCAGGCTCCGAGCTGTCAGCACAGAGCCTGACATGGAGCTTGAACTCAGGAATAGCAAATTCATGACCTGAGCTGAAGTTGGACGCTTAACTGACTGAGCCACTCTGGCTGCCCAACTTTTATTAATCTTACGGCTAGCATGACATTTCCAACTGGCTAATTTGATTCATTTATAATGTTACTATAAATTCAGCACATCCTTACTGCCTACAGGATAAAATGTGAACCATGCACAGGATAAAATATGGATGGCATATTTATAGGGCTCTTCATTATTTGATTAATCGTTGTTTACCTGTTGAGACTCTTTCTTCACTCTCTTCCCTTCTCACAGTATGAAACTTACAGCAATTCAGTATATGCTAGATTCTCTCATGATTATCAACCTTTGTACAGGTCTGACCTGTTACCTGGAGTGCTGCCTGAGAGCCTGCTCTATTTCTAGGAAAACTCTGACATTATTCAATATCCTGCTCAAGCACTGATTCTGTTCCAGAGCCTTCTCCTGGTTCCCCCATATAGAATATAGTGCTCTTTTCTTGCAGATATATGATTATTGTATTATAACTGTTTTATACATGATTCCCCACTAATGAATCAAAAGTAAGAACCATTTTTTTTTACCTTTTATCTGTAGCATCTGGTGGAATATTTAATAAATAATTGGTATACAATTAATATTTGTGAAATAGTGAGAGCCTCAAAAGCCAGTGGAGTAAGGTTGTAGAATAAATGATGAATGCAAGATATAATGTAAATGTAGAACTTACAAGGTTAGTCATTTACCAAAGGTAAGTGTGAAGGAAAAGAGGGCATACAAACAAAATGCTGAGCTTTGAATGCTGGGTAACTGCAGGGTAGTGGTGCTGATTATGGAAAATGCTGAAAGAAGTAAGAGTCAACCAAGATAGGAAGCTCCTGAATGCACATCCCCCCACAGACACACCAAATGTATAGCTATACATATGGAAAAATTCCCTGCTCAAGAGATCCAGAAATTAGCTGAATGACTTCTACATATGTGGCAAATGAAAAAAATGCCCACAGCAAAACAGGTTGGAAAGGCTAAGACATACTCTTACCACAAACTCCACTCCTGGCATAGCACTATACAAACAGCGGGGTACTCCCAATCTCCCAGTTTCTTCCTAAAGAGAAAAGGGTTTAAACCCCATATCTGGCACCCCAGTTTTTAAGAGTCCCACCAGAGGGATGGGCTCCTCAAAACCTAGTTCTGGGAGTCAACAGGGCTTATTCCACAAGACCCATTAGACTATAGTAAATGAGAAAGCAATTCTTAATGAATAAATGAACACTTGCTATGGCTACTCCCCCAGATCTCAGTGTAGAAAGAGCAGGCAATATCATCTGTCTCTTAGTCTTTCCCTGAATGAGACTTACTGCATACTTTAAAGCTGCTACCTGAGGGCCAAGTTCCTAATCTAGCAGGAATCTAAGGGCTGGCTGTGGTATTCCTCAGAGATCAGGAAAGCTGCTGGATACCTCCCCTGCCTTCTCCCTCCAGTATGCTCCAGGTCACTAGTTTGTATATGTACTATACTCCAGTTTCTACAGCTGCTACCCAAGGGATGGGTCTCTTGGCTGGATTGTATGGCTTGGATAGCCAATACCGCTCACACTCACAAGTCCCATGGGACTGCAGCAAGCAAAGATGCAGTTCTTAACCAGCTATCCATCCAAGGCTCAGTCTGTTAGGAGCAGCCAAAAGCAATGTCCATATTTCATTCTTTCCCTGGAAGGGATTTATTTGCATATTTCAAAAGCTGCCACCTGAGTGTCAGGCTTCTAATTTAACAGGCATTTAAGGGCTGGCTGCAATCCTTCCCCAGAGACTGGGAAAGCCAACAGATACCTCTCCCACATTCTCCCTCCTGCCCACTACAATAATAAAACCAAATTGCCAGTATCTCCCTGGAAGGCATCTCGCACCCCAGCTTTTGAAGCTTTTGCCCAAGGGACAGGTCTGCAGATTGCCTTAACAGTCAACAGAGCTTGCATTTACAAGTTCCACAGGACTGGAGTAAACAAAGATATAGTTCTTAGCAAGTATAGGAGCATTCTCCTATGGCAGTATACCCAGGCCATCACAACGGAACAGGCAAGAATGACATCTCCCAGTTTCTCCCTGGAAGGGGCTTAACTATGTACTTAGTTCTACCCAAGGTCCAGCTTTGAATCAGCCTGCATATAGGTGCTGACTATGATCTTTCCCTGTGGAACACTGACAGGTATCAGCATACCCTCAACTATTGGGAGCCACTAAGGAAAAAGAAAGAGGCTTGGACACTCACAAATTTGAGAGACATCTAGGTGCTCAGATCAGGTGTGGCTCATCTCTTAGAGGAGATCATTCTCTCAAGACTGGGAAAGGTGGTGGTTTTATCTAATGTACAAAAACCAATGCAGAGAGTCAAGTAAAATGAGAAAAAAAAAAAAAAAAAAACCCAGAGGATTGTGTTCCAAATAAAAGAACAAGATAAATCTCCAGAAAGATCTTAATGAAATAGAAGTAAATGATTTACCTTACAGAGAGTTCAAAATAATGGCCATAAAGATGTTCAATGAGGACAGAACAATGTATGAACAAAGTCAATTTCAACAAAGATAGAAAATATTAAAAAGTACCAAGTAGAAAAAATCATAGAACTGGAGAATACAATGACTGAATTGAAAAATTCATTAAATTCATTAGAGGGACTCAACAACAGACTAGATCATGTGGAAGAAAAAAATAAGTGAATTCAAAGGTCCATTCAGAGGAACAAAAAGAAAAAGAATAAAAAAGGGTGAAGATGTACTAAGAGACTGATGGGACATTACCAAACGAACCAAGAGAGCCTCAGAAAGATAAGAAAGAGGTAGAAAGCTTATTCAAAAAAATAATATCTTGAAATTTTCCTAACCTGGAGAAATAAACAGACATCTAGATCCAGGAAGCCTAGAGAGTTACAAATATGATTAATCTAAAGAGAACACAGCAAGATATTTATAGTTAAATTATCAAAAGTTAAAGACAAGGAGAGAATCTTAAAAGTAGCAAGAAAAAATTCAACTTGTACATACAAGGGAACCTCAATAACAGTATGAGAAGATTTTTTCAGCAAAAACTTTGTAGGCCAGAAGGGAGTGGGGTGATATATGCAAAGTGGTGAAAGAAGAAATTGCCAACAAAGAATACTCTACCTGGTAAAGTTTTCCTTCAGAATTAAAGAACAGATAAAGTTTTCCAGACAAGTAAAAGCTAAAGAAGTTCTTCACAACTAGACTAAATTTACACAAAATATTAAAGGAAGTTCTTCAAGCTGATATGAAAGGATGATATTTAGTAACTGGAAAACATCTTAAAAAGTATAAATCTCACTGGTTAAGGTAAATATATAGTTAAATTCAAAATAGTTTAAGGTTTTGGTGGTGAATAAATTACTTATAACTCTAGCATGAAAATTTAAAAATTTTTAAATATAATTATGGCTACAATAATTTGCTAATGGCTACACAATGTAAAAGGAAACAAATTATGACATCAAAAACAGAAAATGGGGGGCCATTGTATGTGTTCAAAATTAAGTTACCATCAGCTAAAGTTAGATTGAAATAATACATTTTATGTAAGTTTCATGGCAACCACAAGGCAAAAGGCTATCAGAGATATCCAAAAGATACAGAAAAAGAAATAAAATCATACCACTACAGAGAATCACCAAATCACAAAGGAAGAGAGCAAAAGAGGAAGAAAGGAACAAAGGAATTAAAAACAATCAAGAAAGAATTAACAAAATGGCAACAGTAAGTTCATACCATCAATAATTACTTTAAGTGTAAATGGACTAAAATCTCCTAAACAAGAGACACAGAATAGCTGAATGGATAACAAAAGAAGATACAACTAGGCACTGCCTATAAGAGACTCATCTCAGTTTTAAGGACACACATAGTGAAATGATGGAAAAAGATATTCCATGCAAATGGAAACTAACAGAAAAGAGACGTAGCTACATTTATATCACATAAAATAGACTTTAAACCAAAGACTAAAACAAGAGACAAAGAAAGTTATTGTGTAATGATAAAGGAATTTGATCAAGAGAATATAATATTTGTAAAAATTTATGCATTCAACTGTACCTAAATATATATTAACAGATCTGAAGGCACAACTATAATAATGGCAGAGGACTTCAATACCTCACCCTCAACAATGGATAAACCATCCAGACTGAATATCAATAAAGAAATAGTGAATTTAAATTATATGTTAGACCAGATGGACCTAACAAATGTATACAGAACATTCCATCCAACAACAATAGAACACACATCTTCTCAAGTACACGTAGACCATTCTCCAGGACACATCACACATGTGGATCATTCTCTAGGATACATCACACACAAGGGTCATTCTCCAGAATAGATCATACACATGGACCATTTTCCAGGATAGATCATGTGTTAAGATAAAAAATAAGTCTTAATAAGTTTAATAAGATTGAAATCATATCAAATATCTTTTCTACAACAGAAATCAGTAACAAGAAGAAAACTGGAAAATTCATAAATATGTGAAACAATGTCATATACCATAGCATCAAAAATAATAAGATACTTAGGAATAAACTGAAGATAAAAGATCTGTATACTGAAAACTAAAGACATTGATGAAAGAAATTGAAGAAGACATAAATAAAATATCCTATGTTGATGGATTGGAAGAATTACTAATGTTAAAATGTCCATACTACCTAAAACAATCTACAGATTCAATGCAATCCCTATTTAATTATAATAGCATTCTTTACAGAAATAGAAAAAATAATCCTAAAATTTGTATAGACCCACAGAAGACCCTAAAAAGCCAAAGAAATCTTGAGAAAGAATGAAGCTGGAGGTAGCACACTTCCTAGATTTCAAACTATATTAAAAGTTGTAATAATAATAATTATAGCAATACCATAATAGTAGGAGACTTCAACACCCCACTCACAGCAATGGACAGATCATCTAATCAAAAAATCAATAAGGAAACAATGGCTTTGAATGACACATTGGACCAGATGGACTTAACAAATCCATTCAGAACATTTTATCCTAAAGCAGCAGAATATACATTCTTCTCCAGTGCACATGGAACGTTCCCCAGAATAGACCATATACTGGGACACAAATCAGCCCTAAGTAAGTACAAAAAGATTGAGATCATACCATGCATATTTTCAGACCACAATGCTATGAAACTCGAAATCAACCACAAGAAAAAATTTGGAAAGTTAACAAATACTTGGAGACTAAAGAACCTCCTACTAAAGAATGAATGGGCTAACCAAGCAGTTAAAGAAGAAATTAAAAAGTATATGGAAGTCAATGAAAATGATAGCACCACAACCCAAAACCTCTGGGACGCAGCAAAGGCAGTCATAAGAAGAAATTATATAGCAATCCAGGCCATCCTAAAGAAGGAAGAAAGATCTCAGATACACAACCTAACCTTACACCTTAAGGAGCTGGAAAAAGAACAGCAAATAAAACCCATAACCAGCAGAAGACAGGAAATAATAAAGATTAGAGCAGAAATTAATGCTATCGAAACCAAAAAACAAAACAAAAGTAGAACAGATCAATGAAACCAGAAGCTGGTTCTTTGAAAGAATGAACAAAATTGATAAACCATTAGCCAGTTTGATCAAGAAGAAAAAGGAAAGGACCTAAATAAGTAAAATCAAGAATGAAAGAGGAGAAATCACAACCAACACAACAGAAATAAAAACAAGAAAATATTATGAGCAATTATATGCCAATAAAATGGGCAATCTGGAAGAAATGGACAAATTCCTAGAAACATATACACTACCAAAACTGAAACAGGAAGAAATAGAAAATTTGAACAGACCCATAACCAGTAAGGAAATGGAATTAGTAATAAAAAATCTGCCAAAAAACAAGAGTCCAGGGCCAGATGGCTTTCCAGGGGAATTCTACCAAACATTTAAGGAAGAGTTAACACCTATTCTCTTGAAACTGTTCCAAAAAATAGAAAAGGAAGGAAAACTTCCAAACTCTTTCTGTGAAGCCAGCATTACCCTGATTCCAAAACCACACAGAGACCCCACTAAAAAGGAGAACTGTAGACCAATTTCCCTGATGAACACGGATGCAAAAATCCTCAACAAGATATTAGCCAACTGGCTCCAACAACACATTAAAAAAATTATTCACCACGACCAAGTGGGATTTATACCTGGGATGCAGGGCTGGTTCAATATCTGCAAAATAATTAATGTGATTCATCACATCAATAAAAGAAAGGACAAGAACCATGTGATCCTCTCAATAGATGCAGAGAAAGCATTTGACAAAATACAGCATCCTTCTTGATAAAAATCCTCAAGAAAGTAGGGATAGAAGGATCATACCTTGAGATGATAAAACCCATATACGAGCGACCCGATGCTAATATAATCCTCAATGGGGAAAAACTGAGAGCTTTCCCCCTAAGGTCAGGAACAAGACAGGGATGTTCACTCTCACCAGTGTTATTCAACATAGTATTGGAAGTCTTAGCCTCTGCAATCAGACAACACAAAGAAATAAAAGACATCCAAATCAGCCAGGAGGAGGTCAAACTTTCACTCTTTCCAGATGACATGATACTCTATATGGAAAACCCAAAAGATTCCACCAAAAAACTGCTAGGACTGACTCATGAATTCAGCAAAGTTGTAGGATATAAAATCAATGCACAGAAATCGGTTTCATTCCTATACACCAACAATGAAGCGACAGAAAGAGAAATCAAAAAATCAATCCCATTTACAGTTGCACCTAAACCATAAAATACCTAGGAATAAATCTAACCAAAGAAGTGAAAAATCTATACACTGAAAACTATAGAAAGCTTATGAAAGAAATTGAAGAAGACACAAAGAAATGGAAAAAGATTTCATGCTCCTGGATAGGAAGAACACGTATTGTTAAAATGTCGATACTACCCAGGCAATCTACATATTCAATGCAATCCCTATCAAAGTAACACCAGCATTCTTCACAGAGCGAGAACAAATGATGCTAAAATTTGTATGGAACCAGAAAATACCCCGAATAGCCAAAGCAATCTTGAAAAAGAAAACCAAAGCAGGAGGCATCATAATCCCAGTCTTCAAGCTATACTACAAAGCTGTAATCATCAAGACAGTATGGTACTGGCACAAGAACAGACACTCAGATCAATGGAATAGAATAGAAACCCAGAAATGGACCCTCAAACATATGGCCAACTAATCTTTGACAAAGCAGGAAAGAATATCCAATGGAATAAAGACAGTCTCTTCAGCAAGTGGTGCTGGGAAAACTGGACAGCGACATGCAGAAGAATGAACCTGGACCACTTTCTTACACCATACACAAAAATAAACTCTAAGTGGATGAAAGACCTCAATGTAAGACAGGAAGCCATCACAATCCTCAAGGAGAAAGCAGGCAAAAACCTCTGATATTGCCCGCAGCAATTTCTTACTCAGCACGTCTCTGGAGGCAAGGGAAACAAAAGCAAAAATGAATTACTGGGACCTCATCAAAATAAGCTTCTGCACAGCAAAGGAAACAATCAGCAAAACTAAAAGGCAACCGACAGAATGGGAGAAGATATTTGCAAATGACATATCAGATAAAGGGTTAGTATCCAAAATCTACAAAGAACTTATCAAACTCAACACCCAAA
The DNA here is from genome assembly GCF_018350195.1 of Panthera tigris. Taxonomy (NCBI): domain Eukaryota; kingdom Metazoa; phylum Chordata; class Mammalia; order Carnivora; family Felidae; genus Panthera; species Panthera tigris. The sequence continues at coordinate 71,865,501 of NC_056667.1, forward strand.
AAACAAATAATCCAGTGAAGAAATGGGCAAAAGACATGAATAGACACTTCTCCAAAGAAGACATCCACATGGCCAACAGACACATGAAAAAATGCTCAACATCACTCATCATCAGGGAAATACAAATCAAAACCACAATGAGATACCACCTTACACCTGTCAGAATGGCTAACATGAACAACTCAGGCAACAACAGATGTTGGTGAGGATGCAGAGAAAGAGGATCTCTTTTGCATTGTTGGTGGCAATGCAAGCTGGTGCAGCCACTCTGGAAAACAGTATGGAGGTTTCTCAAAAAACTAAAAATAGAACTACCCTACGACCCAGGAATTGTACTACTAGGCATTTATCCAAGGAATACAGGTGTGCTGTTTTGAAGGGATACATGCACCCCCATGTTTGTAGCAGCACTATCAACAATAGCCAAGGTATGGGAAGAGCCCAAATGTCCCTCGATGGATGAATGGATAAAGAAGATGTGGTATATATATACAATGGAGTATCACTCGGCAACCAAAAATAATGAAATCTTGCCATTTGCAACTATGTGGATGGGACTGGAGGGTATTATGCTAAGTGAAATTAGTCAGAGAAAGACAAAAATCATATAACTTCACTCATATGAGGAGTTTAAGAGACAAAACAGATGAACATAAGGGAAGGGAAACAAAAAGAATATAAAAACATGGAGGGGGACAAAACAAAAGAGACTCATAAATATGGAGAACAAACTGAGGGTTGCTGGAGGGGTTGTGGGAGGGTGGATGGGCTAAATGGGTAAGGGGCATTAAGGAATCTACTCCTGAAATTATTGATTCACTATATACTAACTAATTTGGATGTAAATTTTAAAAAATAAAAAATAAAGTTAAATTATAAAAAAACCTGATGAGATACAAAAAAAAAATAATGATAACAACAACAACAATGTATTGGAATAAAAAGAGTCACACAGATCAATGGATCAGAATAGAGAGTCTAGAAATAAACTCATGCATATATAGTCTATTAATGACATAGGAGCAACTCCTGGAAGAAAATATAGAGAGGGGATAGCTCCTTGACATTGGTCTTGGCAATATTTTTTTATATTTCACATCAAAAGCAAAGGCAGGAAAACAAAAATAAACAAACAGGACCACATGAAACTAAAAATCTTCTGCATAGCAAAGGAAAGCATCAACAAAATGAAAAGCAGAATGGGAGTAAATATTTGCTAACACATATCTGATAAGGGATTAATATCCAAAACATACAAGGAACTCATACAAGTCAATGGTAAAAAGGAATAATCCAATTTTAAAATGGGCAAAGAATCTGAATAGATAATTTTGCCAAAGAAGATCTACAAGTAGCTTCTGGTACATAAAGATGTTCAGCAGCACTAGTCATCAGGGAAATGCAAATCTCAACCACAATGAAATACCACCTCCCCCGTTAGAATGGCTACTATTAAAGAGACAAGAGGTAATAAATGTTAGCAAGGATATAGAGAAAAGGGAACTCTTTTACACTGTTAGTGGGAATATAAACTTGCACAGCCACTCTGGGAAACAGCATGGAGGTTCTTCAAGAAATTGAAGATAGAACTACCATATGACCTAGCAATTCTACTTCTGGGTATATATCCAGAGGAAATGAATTATTACCTTGAAGAGACATCTGTGCTCTCATGTTCATAACAGCATTATTTACAAAAGCCAGTGTATAGAAACCACATAAATGTCTGTTGATGTATGAATGAAGAAAATGTGATATATATCTAGATATCTATCTATCTATCTATCTATCTATCTATCTATCTATCTATCTATCTATATCTCACAGTTATAAGACTGAATAAGGTCTGAGGACCTAATGTATATCACTGTGATTACAGTTGATAACAATGTATCATATAATTGAAATTTTCTAAGAAAGTAGAATTTATATGTTTTCACATAGACATAAAGGTAAATAGTAGGGTGATGGATATATTAGTTAACTCTTTGGGGGAATTCTTTTGCAATGTGTACGTATATTAAACATTTTACATTTTAAATATCTTACAATGTTATTTGTCAATTACACCTCAGTTAAGCTGACAAAATGGACTGATATAATAGAAAATTTTATTAGTGGACATTTTAAATGATCTTTGATAATATATAGAAGTAGAAAACCTCAAGAAAAAGAAAAAGAAAATGCTGAGAGGAGGAGTTGTATGTAATGGGTTTGGGAGAAGGGGTGATGAGTACAGATTTGAATCCAATGAGGCTGTGATCATAGAGTGGTTAGTACTCTGCATTGTGAATCCAATGAGTCTGAGGAACAATTTTTAACTTTAAAGAAAACTACGGATCAGAGTAGTCTTTTGGATTTACCTTTATTTATTATTTACTTCATTTATTTCTCAAATATGTTACACTTCGCATTTAGGTTTTGCTTCACAAACCCTGATCCTTACAGGACTTGATCTAGTACTGGAAAGACATGTAGAGGTGCCTGGGTGGTTCAGTTGGTTAAGTATCCGACTCTCGATTTTGGCTCAGGTCATGATCTCACAGTTCCTAAGTTCGAGCCCCACATCAGGCTCTATGCTGACAGTGTGGAGCCTGCTTGGGATTCTCTCTCTCTCTCTCTCTCTCTCTCTCTCTCTCCCTCTTTCTTTTCCTCTCTCTGGGACCCTCCCATGCGTGCACATTCTCTTTCTCCCTCAAAATAAATAAATAAACTTTAGGGGCGCCTGGGTGGCTCAGTTGGTTGAGTGTCCGACTTCGGCTCAGGTCATGATCTCACGGTCCGTGAGTTCGAGCCCCGCGTCGGGCTCTGTGCTGACAGCTCAGAGCTTGGAGCCTGTTTCGGATTCTGTGTCTCCCTCTCTCTCTGCCCCTCCCCCATTCATGCTCTGTCTCTCTCTGTCTCAAAAATAAATAAACGTTAAAAAAAAAATTAAAAAAAAAAAAACTTAAAAAAAAAGACATGTAAATAAGTAAGGGCAACCAATGAATGATGATAGAAGCACGTATAAGGTATAGAGGATAAAACAATCAAGGCTTAGAGGAAGTGATGCTTGAGCTGACCTGTGGAAGACCAACAGGTGTTTGTGAACCAGAAAAGATGAGAAGGACATTACCAAATAAAAAGTAATAAAAGTCAGGTGAGGTGTGACCACTTGTGCCTTACTTAACTCCCTCCAGCTACTCTGAACTGCTTACAATACAGTTTTGCAAACACTCCAGATATTTTGTGTTTCCATATGTTTTATTCTCATGCTGCTGTTCCCTTTGAAATTTCTTTCCTTATTCAGATTGTCTCATGAGAGAATGTCATATTTTCAGACTCTGTTCAAGTACACTGAAGTCCTCTTAAGATACAGCCAGTAGCAAAAAAAATAGAAAAACTACCTTTCATTTCTTAATTTATTTCAGTTCCATCATATAGAACATATATTTATTGTCAATGTTAAATATATTAGGCATATGTTCATTGCTACGGGAGGCAGTTTTCTGTATAGATAATTCAAATAAAAAAGCAACTGTGACATAAGTCAAAATAAGCTAAGGACCATGATAATGGAGATAAAGTAATGAAAGGCTTAACAAGAAAAGCGACTGAATCTACTTTTGGGCAGAGACACCAGAAAGGACTTCATGGTAGAGCAGATGATTGGAGAGGGGTCTTGAGAGTTGATGTTAGGCAAATAATAGGAGTGGGGAAATGAAGACCTTTGGAGGTGGTAGCAACAATCCAAAACAAAGGCATAAATAAGTGGGTTGCATTTAAGGAACATTGAATGGATTGGGAAGTGTGAGAAAAACAAGTAAGTATAAAGATAGGTGAGGGATGTATTGTAGGCAGCCTTAAAAGTCAGGTTGAAAATTCTTATAATCTATATTCTTAAGGCCTCTACAGATTTATTCCACTTACTATATCCTATCCACCTAGCATTTTTGGAGGAACTTGTATCATCTAGGTCTTTCCAGATTTTAGTGAGTAAATTGATTTTACTTTTAATGGCATGCTCAACACATAGAGAAACGTAGATTTTGACAGATAATTTTTCCAAAACTCATTAATCAGGAAGAAAATCCACAAAAAAGCAAGCATATAATCCTTGTACCTCAGCAGCTACAATATTTCCATCTGGCACTGAAGAAATAAAAAGGTTATATAGTTATAAAAAGTTTCTATAAGACACACAGCTGGCTGTATTTATGGTTAAAGTAAAATCCTGATTTCACATAATTATTTTTCCTGTGGTCAAGAGAAACATGCATCTTTTTAAACAAAAATGTTGTGATGTTCCCCCTCAGGCTGTTTTGTCAAGTTGATGAAAAAAAGAGACTTCATAAACATAAGATAGAATGCAATTGCAAAATATCTCAACTTAATGTGAAATAAAGTCTAATGACATCCTTAGAACCTTCCCCAAAGTAATGAAAGAATAACTCACTAAAACTCAATATATGGAAATCCTTTGACTCTTAGAACAGAACTTCAAAAAAAGTGTATAATGTTCAGAAGAATGTTTCTAGTGAACTTGTGTACATATAGAGCAGATTTCTTTGTTCTTGGAAAATACTTCCTGGTAATATTCTTAAGTGTTTGTTAAGGAAAAAAAAAAAAGATACATTGCAGTAGAGTACTCTGGATGTACATGTGGCCTACATATAAATGCAAATTAACTCATTATGTTAATGCTTAGTACACAAAATCAATGTGTGGTGGCAACACAATATGTCTACAAGTTTAATCTGGTTTTTTATTTGAAGAAATCACATTCGCACTTAGTGCTTTCTTTGTTAATAATAAGAGTAATGATGCAGAAGCGCATATGGCAGATTAATTTAGCAAGGGCTGGTGTATCCCAAATAAAGTGTAACTTTTTATGAAAGGAAAAGGCAAACTATAGCCTGTAGGCCAAATCCTGCCTGCTGTCTATTTCTTTTTTTTCCCCACTATTTTTATAAATAAAGTTTTACTGGGAACACAGCCAGAGTCATTCATTTACATATTGTCTAGGACTGTTTTTGTACTACAGTAGCAGAGTTGAGTAGTTATGACAGAGATGATATGGCATGAAAGTCTAGAATATATAACACCTGGTCTTTTACAGAAAAATTTGCTGACCTATGTTCTAGAATGAATATAGCTCCTTAGGTTCCAAATCCAGTACATTGGTTACATAGACCTTATGTATTTTTTTAAACAATCAGGACCACAAGAATTTTTTCACTAGCCTTACTCTCAGTCAAAACTGCATTTGCCTTCTGCAAAAGTAGTCGTGCCAACAGGTAGCCCAAGGCAACCCCTTGACCCTGATCCCTACATGTACTTCCATCAGTTCATCCCATTCTCTGATATGAACAAGAAATGTACTCTCCATCTTATAAATTCTGAGCATAAAAACGTCATTAGAAATCTTTGCCATTTTCAGTGATGTGCAAATATTTAAATAAAATAGTGCATTACTAATAAATGAAAATAGTGTAGCTTTTATGCAAACAGCTTCAAGGGAAGTCCCCTAGCACTCCCTTCCAATCAAAGTGCCACCCCCAGACCCCTGTATATAGAAATTTAGAACCGCCATTCCCTCAAAAGCTATGATTACCACATTGTAGTATATCTAGTTAAGAAACCAGTAACATGTTTTTAGTCAAAGCTGGGGGTTCTCTATCAACATATATAATCTTATGATAGGCATCAAAATAATTTTTGCTTCTTTTTTTTTAGAGACTATCTTCTATAATAGGATTCATGTTTTGACGAAACTATGTGTATAATTCTTTACTCACTTTCTAGATGACAAATCACTTAAGGATCAAGCCTTATTTGGTTGTATATCTAGCACATGGTAAATGTTCAATAAGTATCTTTTGAATGATAGAATAAATAAGTGAAGGAAATAAGTTTTCTAGTGTCGAATCATAGGATAGTATTTAAACCCATTTAGATTCTGAATCTTAATGTCCCAGGCTGAAATATAGAATTATATTAAATGTAATTTAAAAAATCCTTAGGAGTGAATCCTGAAAAACCAAAGGGAACAAAAAATAATAATTATTTCTATCAATTCTAAAATAAGTAAAGTGATCAAGTTTATGTTTCCTTAGAATGCTAATAGGCTTAGCACCCTAGGCAGTAAGCACACTAAACGCTTACATTTGAAAAAGACTAATGTTTTTGTTTATATTTGGAAGCACCAAGTTCCATTTTAATTTCTCTTTCATTTGATTACTTTGAAGCAGTTTATTGCTATTTTAATTTGGGCAATCTGGAATTTATTAGACTAAGAAGTGTACTCTTGCTTATTACTCCGCAATATCATATGTATGATAAATACCTTGTTCCCTGTATTATGCCACAAATGTTGGAACTTATTCCTTTCCCCAGAATATTTTACTTTTTTATAGTCACTCAATGTGTACTTAGTAAGGGTAAAATAAAAAAAATATACTTAATGTAAAACAAAGTTTATAAGCCTTTACATTTCTAAGATATGCTTGGCTTTTAATCACTTCTGTGTTTTTAGCTTGTAGCACAGTATCATGTGTATCATTCATTTTCCCCATAGGGAGAAATTTTGTCTTTTATAATCATGTGAATTTTGTTTTCATTTTTGTTGGTTTCCCCTTAATAACCACTCATATGTGATTTAATCTTGGTCTACCTCTTCTGACATTTATTTGCTTTTGTGATATGAACAATTTTCTGTAATCTTCATTTTCCCATATACTTTAACTTTCATAGGTGTAAAAAAAAATTAGGGCCACTTTGATACAGTATTTGTTATTTTCTTAGTAATTTACTTCACTGTTTACAGAGAGATGTCATAAATGTCTAATAAAATAGTATATTTTATAGCCCAAAGGACTCAGAAATCCTTCCACTATTCCCAGAAATTTGTTGACTCCCTGTCCCTTGAGAAATCTCTTGCGTTTGTCATTGAAAAACTATTGGCATCTAATTTATGAATAGTTCACCTTGGAGTTACCTGCACCTGGTTTTCAGAGAATGGTAGGTTTGGTAGAACCATCTTTAATTCACTTCTCTTCAATTTACCTGAATTGTAATGCCATATGTTTTCTCTGTTCATATCCACTGATATGTCCACACGCTGTGTGCATTCCCTTCTGATTTCACTGATATATACTTCTTTCTAATTTTCTACACCTCCATGGGCTTAATACTATAGTGAAATCAATTCACCCTGGCTTCTTAAATTGAATAAGTATGTGACTTACACATTTCAAAGATGATAAATGTCAAATACATGATCCTAAAACATAATAATTTTGGCACATCTATGTTTTTGAGACGCTTCCTCAAACCATAATGTGGTATTTGGGGCACCATAATCTCTAACTTTATACAATAACAAGACAATATGTATTCATTAGAAAGACAATTGGAAATCTTCATCTCATGGTTAAAAGGAAACAGGGTGCTAAATTACTTGATTCTCTGAAACATGTTTTCCTCTGTATAAAATAGAAGTAACTTCTATTTCCCAGAGTCTTTGTGAGGATTAAATATACTTTGTGAGGATATAACATACACAAAGTATCTGACATATCACAGATTTTCAATAAATAGTAGCTATTTTATTATATTCCCATAAACATTCTTCTCATGATTGTATGTATGATGGATATAAATTTTGTATAACTTTCTATTCTGAAAAAAATTACCTCTCCCTGCCATATAGGAGACATACAAGATCTTTGTAGCTGTCTTACAGGTATGTGAGGTTGGAAACAGGAGGGGAGGGATGACCTTTTCAAGATAAAGGCCCTGTGACTCCAGAGGCCTTATAAGGGCAATTTGATAGAGTCTTACTTTGTTCTTATTGTTTGGCTAAATGGTGCTGTCTGCTCCTGGGACTTTTCCTCAAGAAACTATGAGTTACTTTTTTATGATTTAGTTAAGTCCATCTAAAGCTAGCGTCCTCCTTTTAATGAAAGGAGAAAAGCAACTTCCTAAATAAAATCAGTTTGTATCAAGTTTGATAATAATTTCATGGTAATGCTACCAGAGAGCAACAAAACTAACCACTGCAATAAATGAGGTTTTGTGATAAGCAATTCTAAAATATTTTCTTCCAGACCTTTCAAAATCTTTCCTGATTCCATTGCATATATACATTGAATTATATGTCAATACTTCTCAGAAATTAATAACATTTGACAATATTTTAAAATTTAATTGCCAGCATGACCTGAGAGATTACAAAGTAAAATTATGTTTTGCTCATTTCCAAATCTAAGTTTCCATTTAAAGGCAGTTTCCATTTAAAGACAGGACAACTAAAGTAGATTGGGAAGATGGCAGAGGCTAAGCTCACCTCCTCCCATGGATACAATTAGAGGACACTCACATCAGTGTAAATAACCCAGAAACTGACCCAAAGACTGGCAGATCAGACTTCACAACTAAAGGTAGAGAAGAGGCCACAGTGAAGAGAGTAGGAGGGACAGAGATTCAGTGGGGAACAAACAAACCAGCAGTTAACAGAGTGGGGGAGGGAGCTGAAGGCACAGAGAAGTGGGAGAAACAGACTATCACACCAGGAAGCCCCCATGGGGAAGATGAATTCCCATAACATTTGGCTTTGAAAGTGAAAGGGGCCTGGTGCCTGGGTAGCTCAGTTGATTAAGCATCCAGCTTTCGATCTCGGCTCAGGTCAAGACTGATTGATTGATTGATTGACTGAGTAGCCTCGGGCTCTGTGCTGACAGTGCGGAGGCTGCTTGGGATTCTCTCCCATCATTCACTCTGCCCCTGCCCCACTTGCTTTTGCACTGTCTCTCTCTCTGTCTAAAAATAAATAAATAAACTTTAAAATATAAGGAACGTGAAAAGGGCCAAATTTCCATGAGTTCTTACAACCAGCAGGATTTAAAACCTGGAATCTTAAATTTCAGTGGGCTCAGCTCTGAGAGAGCCCAGAGGTCAGGAGGAAGTGGAATCCCCATGCTTAAAGAGACAACATGACAAACACCCCCACAGATGTACCTAGAAGCAGCAGTTGGAAAAACACCTGGCACAGATGGGTGGGTGAGTGTCCAGGAGGGACAGGGATCACAGGAAGACCCCTCCAGGAACAAATGAGCTGGCAGGCACCATTTCCCTCCCTTGCCCCTCAGCATAAATACACAACCACCTGTGAGAACCCAGCGCAAAGCCAGAATACACCACCTAACTTGCTTACACTAAGCCCTGCTCCAGATCTGCCCCTTTCACACCTGCCCAAGTACCCCCACAGCAGTTCCCCTCCCCTAAAGACCAGTGCAAACCTTGCTGACACCAAGTCTCCTAAGCAGTGCACTTAGTGGATCCACCCAGGCCAGCCCCAGTCCCAGCAGCCATAGCAGGTCTCATTTTGCAAGCGGACTGGCGTGTACTATGCTAAAACTGTGTGCCTCACACGAGCACAGTCCCAGCAGAGGCAGCATGTCCCCGAAGTAGTGCCGTAAGCCTGGCAGTGTGCAAAGAGCTCCCTCAGGGGCCAGCACCATTTCAAAGTGACTACTGCCCCAAAGGGTGGGGTAGATAACTATACACTAGACCAGATGGATTTAACAGATGTATTCAGAACATTCTATCCTAAAACAACAGAATACACATTCATTTCAAGATCACACAGAGGACATTTTCCAGAATAGATCACATATTCTCCAGAATAGATCACATAAAATAAGTCAACAAATTCAAAAAGACTTAAGTCATGCTATGCATCTTTTCTGACCCCAACACTATGAAACTAGGAAGCAACCAAAAGAAAAAATCTGGAAAGAGCACGAAGGTTAAACAAGATGCTCAAATGAATGAACCAACCAAAACACCAAAGACAAAATAAACATTTACATGGAGAGAAATGAAAATGAAAACACAGTGGTTCAAAATCTTTGGAATACCCCAAAAAGCAGTTCTAAGAAGGAAGTTTATACCAATTAAGCCTACTTCAAGGAGAAAGAAACACCTCAAATAAACAACCTACCCTCACACCTAAAGGAACTAGACAAAGGAGAACAAACAAGATGCAAACCATAGAAGGAATGAAATAATAAAGTTTAGAGGAAAAATAAAAGATATAAAATCTAAAAAAAACCCAAAAAACAAAAAATAGAACATATAAATGAAACCGGGAATAGGTTCTTTTAAAAGATGAACGAAATTGATAAACCTCTAGCCAGATTAAAAAAGAAAAAAAAAAAAGGAGAAAAAGAAAGAAAGAGGAGTCAAACAAAATTAGAAATGAAACAGGAGAAATAGCTATCAACACCAGAGAAATACAGAAAATTGTAAAAGAATATTATAAAAAATTACATGTCAACAAATTGGACAACCTAGAAGAAATGGGTAAATTCATAGAAACGTATAACCTACCAAAACTGAAGCAGGAAGAAATAGTAAATTTGAAGAGAACAATTAATTACAAGCAGTGAAATTGAACTGGTAATCAAAACAACTCCCAACAAACAAAAGTCCAGGACCAGATGGCTTCACAGGCAAATTCTATCAAACATTTAAAGAAGAGTTCATACCTATTCTCAAACTTTTCCAAAAAATATAAGAGGAAGAAAAACTTCAAATTCATTCTATGAGGCCAGCATTACCCTGATATCAAAAAGACATTAGAAAAAAAGAGAATACAGGTCAGTATCTCTGATAAACATAGATGCAAAGGTCTTCAAAAAAATATTAGCAAACCAAACCCAACAACACATTTAAAAAATCATTTACCACAATCAGGTGGGATTTATTCCTAGGCTGCAAGGGTGGTTCAATAATTACATATCAATCAATGTGATACATCACATCAACAAAACAAAAAAGAAGCATATTATCATTTTAAGAGCTGCAGAAAAAGCAGTTGACAAAGTACATTCATTCATGATATAAAGCCTCAAAAGAGTAGGTTTAGAGGGAACATACCTCAACATAATAAAAGCCTTATATGAAAAACACACAGCGAACATCATAGTCAGTGAAGAAAAACAGAGAGTTTTTCCTAAAATCAGGAACAAGATGTCCAATCTCATCATTTTTATTCAACATAGAATTGAAAGTCCTGGCTACAGCAATCAAACAACAAAAAGAAATAAAATGCATCCAAATTGGTAAGGAATGAGTAAAACTTTCACTATTTGTAGATGACATTATACTACATATATAGAAAACCTGAAAGACTTCACAGAAAAATTGCTAGAACTAATAAATGAATTCAGTGAGGCTGCAGGATACAAAATCAATGTACAGAAATCCATTGCATTTCTACACACTAATATGGAAGCAGAAGGAAAAATTAAGAAAACAATTCCATTTACAATTACTCCCAAAATAATAAAATAACTAGGAATAAACTTAACCAAAGAGGTGAAAGATCTGTACTCTAAAAAGTATAAAACAGTGATGAAAGAAACTAAACAAATGGAAAGACATTCCATGCTCATGGATTGGAAGAATAAACATTGTTAAAATGTCTATACTACCAACAGCAATCTACAGATTTAATGCAGCCACTCTCAAAATACCAACAGCATTTTCACACAACAAAAACAAACAACTGAAAATTTGTATGGATCCAAAAAAGACCCCAAAGAACCCAAGCAATCTTGAGAAAGAAAAACAAAACTGGAGGTATCACACTTTTGGATTTCAAGTTATATTACAAAGCAGTAGTAATCAAAATAGTATGATACTAGCACAAAACAGACACACAGATCAATAGAACAGAATAGAAAACCCAGAAATGAACCCACAATTATATGGTCAATTAATCTTTGACAAAGGAGGCAAGAATATGCAATATGAAAAAGACAGTCTCTTCGACAAATGGTGTTTGGAAAACAGGACAGCTACTTGCAAAAGAATAAAACTGGACCACTTTCTTATACCATCTACAAAAATAAACTCAAAATGGATTAAAGACCTAAATGTGAGACCTGAAGTCATAAAAATCCTAGAGGAGAATATAGGCAATAATTTCTGATATTGGCTGTAGCAACTTTTTTCTAGATATGTCTCCGAGGCAAGGGCAACAAAAGCAAAAATAAACTATTGGGACTACATCAAAATAAAAACCTCTACACAGCAAAGAAACAACCAACAAATCTAAATGACAAGCTACTGAATGAGAGAATTTTTGCAAATGACGTATCTGATAAAGGGTCCAAACACATAAAAAGAACTTATACAACTCAACACCAAAAAAACAAATAATCCAATTAAAAAATGGGCAGAAGACATGAACAGACATTTCTCCAAAGAATATATACTGATGGTCAAGAGACATGAAAAGATGCTCAGCATCACTCATCATGAGGGAAATGCAAATGAAAACTACAATGAGACATCACCTCACACATGGGAGAATGGCTAAAATCAAAAACACAAGAAACAAGTGTTGGCGAGAATGTAGAGAAAAAGAACCTTGTGTACTGTTGGTGAGATTGCAACTGGTAGAGGCACTGTGTAAGATAGTGTGGAAGTTCCTCAAAAAAAAAAAAAATTAAAAATAGAACTACCCTATGACCCAGTAATCACACTACTATTTATCCAAAAACTACAAAAACAAACACTAATTTGAAAGGATATATGCATCATATGTTTATTGCAGCATTCTCTATGATAACGAAATTATGGAAGCCACCCATATGTCCACCAATAGATGAATGGATAAAGAAGAGGTGATATATATATTAATATATATATATTTATATGTATATATAAATATATATATATATTAATATATATATAAAAAAAATATATAAATATATATATATAAATATAATATATATATATATAATATATATATATAATGGAATATTATAAAGCCATAAAACGAATGACATCTTGTCATTTGCAACAACATGGATGGAGTTAGAGAGTGTAATGCCAAGTGAAATAAGCCAGTCAGAGAAAGACAAATACTATATGATTTCACTCATATGTGGAACTGAAGAAACAAAACAAATGACTAAAGGGGGAAAAAAAAAAGAGACAAACCAAGAAACAGACTCTTAACTATAGAGAAAATCAGATGGTTACTGAAGGGGATGTCAGTGGGGGAATGGGTGAAATGAGCAGAAGGGATTAGCAGTACACTTATCTTGAGAAGTATTCAGTAATATATGGAAATGCTGAATCACTATATTGTACACCTGAAACTAATATACCACTGTATGTTAACTACACTGGAATTAAAATAAAAAATAAATAAAAGACAGAATAAGATGGGGCACCCTGGGTGGCTCAGTCGGCTAAGGGCCCAACTATTGATTTTGGCTCAGGTCGTGATCTCAGGGTCATGAGATTGAGCCCCACATTGGGCTCTGCACTGGGCATGGAGCTGCTTAAGATTCTCTCTCTCCCTCTCCCTTTGCCCCTCCCCTGTTTGCGTGCTCTCTCTCTTAGAAAAATAATAAAATAAAATAAAATAAAATAAAATAAAATAAAATAAAATAAAATAAAATAAAATAAAATAAAATAAAAAAGGGGCCCCTGGGTAGCTCAGTCAGTTAAGCTTCCAACTTCAGTTCAGGTCTGATCTCGCTGTTTGTGGGTTCGAGCCCCACATTGGGCTCTATGGTAACAGCTCAGAGCCTGGAGCCCGCTTCAGATTCTGTGTGTCCCTCTCTCTCTCTGACCTTCTCCCACTCACACTCTGTCTCTCTCTCTTTCTCAAAAATAAACATTAAAAAAAATTGTAAATAAAATAAAAAATAAAAGAGAATAAGATAACAGGCCAATTGATAAAAATAAATAAAAGTTAAAGACAGGATAACTGATGGTTGCTTGGTACAGATAAAAATGCTTGGAACAGGAAGTAGAAAATACAGATATGAAACCCAGACTTACTGCTTACTAACTAATATGAATTGGAACACATATAACTTCAATAAATTTCAATTTCCTCACTTACAGAGTGTCAATAAGATTTATCTTACTAGGGTTGCTTCGAGATTAAATGAGATAATAGTTCTTCAATAAATACAATTCTTGGGGCTCCTGGGTGGCTCAGTCAGTTGAGCCCGACTTTGGCTCAGGTCATGATCTCACAGCTCCTGAGTTCGAGCCCCGCATCCGGCTCTGTGCTGACAGCTCAGAGCCTGGAGGCTGCTTTGGATTCTGTGTCTCCCTCTCTCTCTGCCCCTAACCCACTCACATTCTGTCTCTGTCTCTCTCAAAAAATAAGTAAACATTAAAAAAATTTTTAAAGGGGTGCCTGGGTGGCTCAGTCGGTTAAGCGTCCGACTTCAGCTCAGGTCACGATCTCGAGGTCCGTGAGTTCAAGCCCCGAGTCAGGCTCTGGGCTGATGGCTCAGAGCCTGGAGCCTGCTTCCGATTCTGTGTCTCCCTCTCTCTCTGCCCCTCCCCCGTTCATGCTCTGTCTCTCTCTGTCTCAAAAATAAATAAACGTTAAAAAAAAATTAAAACAGGAGTACTGATGCATAGGGGCACTTGTACCCCAATGTTTATAGCAGCACTCTCAACAATAGCCAAATTATGGAAAGAGCCTAAATGTCCATCAACTGATGAATGGATAAAGAAATTGTGGTTTATATACACAATGGAGTACTAGGTGGCAATGAGAAAGAATGAAATATGGCCCTTTGTAGCAACATGGATGGAACTGGAGAGTGTGATGCTAAGTGAAATAAGCCATACAGAGAAAGACAGATACCATATGTTTTCACTCTTATGTGGATCCTGAGAAACTTAACAGAAACCCATGGGGGAGGGGAAGGAAAAAAAAAAAGAGGTTAGAGTGGGAGAGAACCAAAGCATAAGAGACTGTTAAAAACTGAGAACAAACTGAGGGTTGATGGGGGGTGGGAGGGAGGGGAGGGTGGGTGATGGGTATTGAGGAGGGCACCTTTTGGGATGAGCACTGGGTGTTGTATGGAAACCAATTTGACAATAAATTTCATATATTGAAAAAAAATAAAAATAAAAATAAATAAATAAATTAAAATAAAATCATTACAAATAGAAAAAAATTAAAAAAAATTTTTAAATAAATACAATTCTTTCCTTTCATTTTTGCTTCTGACTCCACCTCTATTGTTCTTGAAGGAATTGATTATAATCCAATTTAGAATCAGCCATCAGAAGCTCTATGATTCTAACAGTTTTGTAATGAGAAGTGGTATACCTGATTTTGAGGATTATCCATGGCCTCTTCCTCTTCCTTTCTCCTCATCAGTCATTTACTATACACTAGCATACTAGAGGGCAGGCAGAAAACCAGAGAGGACACAGTAGATTGCTTATGAAATCTTGCTAAGTTGATAAATTAAGGAATAAATGATGTCAAGTCAAGTAGTTTAGTTATATTTTAAGAGATAAATCAATATGAGTAGACTATAGGACAATCCTAATAATTCCTTCAAGTGGACAGAAAAGTAGCAACTGAAACTTTATGTAGTCACTTCACGAAAAAAAAAAATCCAAATTTTATATTCAAAATAACAGAGGCACCTGGGTGGCTCAGTTGGTAGAGCATCTGACTTCGGCTCAGATCATGATCTCGCAGTTTGTGAGTTTCAGCCCCACGTCGTGCCCTGTGCTGACAGTTCAGAGCCTGATGCCTGCTTCGGATTCTGTGTCTCCCTCTCTCTGCCCCTTCCCCGCTCATGCTCTGTCTCTCTCTGTCTCTCAAAGATGAATAAATGTTAAAAATTTTTTTTTTATATTCAAAATAATGAACCAGAAGAGAATCCTGGGAGTTAGTGCTAACCATTTTCCACTGACATGTCAATTTCCTCCTACAGGAAAAAGCCTACATGGTTTTGAGTAGCTCAGCGATAAAGGAAATAGAAGTTATTATCCCCTTCATGAAGAAGGCTGTGGAGCTGGTGCCTCTAAAATACTTAGCCCTGTTCTGTATGCTCCAGTGACAGAAAGACATAATGAAACTGGAGGAGAGCCAGAGAAAAGAAGCCAAATTGGCAGGTAAGAGGAAGACTAGAAGCATTTAAGTTCTTAGAAGAAAGAGTCCTAGATTCTTAGAATTGGAACTATTCTTAGACATCAAATATACCAATTCCTTATGCTTCCAGAATATTCCTGATGAATCATAAATAGTTTAGTTATCAGAGGCCTATGATATGCTGGGGACTGACTAGAATCCTTCCCTTTTTTTTGCAGCCTATGTCCAAATGATCACATCAAATATATCTCAAGTGCATTCACTTCTCTGATATCCACTGCCATCATGCCGGCCCAAGTCATCTTTCTTTCTCATTTCGGCTGCTACAATAGCATTGTAACTGGTTATCCTCTTCTCTGCTCCTCATAACCATGTTCCAACTTCCCAATCCATTGCAACCAGAGTGACTGTAAAACGCAAATTAAATCATGTCATTGGCTTACTTAGAATACTTCAATGATTTTCCATCTACTTCAGGATCAAGTCCAAAGTAATAAACATGGTCCTGAATGATTTGGCTCCTGCCTCCTTTACTAATAGCCCTTAACTTTGCTTTTTCCTTGGCTCACCAAGGTCTGTCCACATTGGCTTCCTTTCAGTTCCTATAAAGCTAAATGCTTTCCCACATAGGACCATCCCATATAACAATAACCACCACCACTACCATTACAGCTAACATTTATCAAATTTTTAGTATGTGATTGGCCCTGTGAGAAGTGCTTTAAGTGCATTATCATATTTAATCCCCACAAGAAACTCCATGAGGTGGTTTTTTCATCCTTTTACTGTTGAGAAAACAATATTCAGAGAAATTAAGGTACTTCTCTAAAGCAAGGTAAGTCCAAAGGTGAAAAGTATGCTATATTGCATATTCCAGTAAAGTTCTTTCTCTCTACCCTTCCCTAGCTAGATCATACCATGCTTTATGGTCACAAGTCATATGTCATTTCCTCAAAACAGTCTTCTGTCATTTTCTGGTCTAAATTTGGCACCTGTGTCATAGTCTCTTAAACTTTTCCTCTATAGAATGTATCACAGTTTGTCATTATGTATTTCTTTATATAGTTGTTATTTATTTAATATCGTCAAACCTCCAACAGACTTTAAGTTTCATGAAGGCAAGGATCAGGGGTCCAATAAATGTGAATGAATATAAATATAAAAAGCTGCTGAATACATGATTGAAGAAAGTCATCCAAACATTCTAAGAATGAGGTGTTGAATCACACCATGGGAGAGTCTAAGTGTTAGAAATTCTATTAAAATATTTTTGTCTACAAAAAAAGCTGTTCCCTTATAATGTCTATTCACTGATCCTAATTCTGGTCTCTTGACCCATACTGAAAAACTGGATTCTTTTCTCTTTTATACCTCTTTAAATATTTTCAGTCTAGAAAGTTAAAGGCAGAGAAGACTGGCAATTAAGGTGGGATAATTTCAGATTTATTCATAAAAAATAGAATGCTAGAGTGAAGAGGACGAAAGGGTATCTTTTGGAATTCCAGATATATTTAGGGCACATTCACAGCAATTCATTATTTGCCTACACTATATGAATGTAAGAAGAACACAGACCTGAGATATTGATGGGGCTGCTGCTGTTGGCATGCTATCATAAACTGCGTTCTGATGGTATAGATCAAGAAAGAAACAAAACTGGAGGATGCCAATTAAAGACAATTAAAAGACTTACAGAAAGATTGGGAAAAGTAAAAACTAGCTATTCAATTACCACTAACCTCAGATGTCTCAAAATTACAAGACTTTTGTCAGGAAGTGCGACCATATCTTCCCATAACTCTTGTGAGTTCTGTTTTAACAGAACTCTGGATTAGATGAACTATATTTCTAATATTTTGAAATTAAGAAGATAAAATAAAAGCTGGGGATTACCAAGAGGCAAAAATAAAATATTATTTAGGCATTACATATTTTTAACTCAATAGAGCCACTAAACTTCTTTTTTAAGTCTTCATCTCCTATCTTGAATGAGAAAGATGGAGCCTCAAATATGAAAAGGCCCTTTTGTTTGACAATATATTTGACACTTAAAACCTTTAGACAACTTGTAGACCAAGTGGCTGTTAAACCAACACGAAACATCCCTAGCTATGGTAAATTACTTGATGGTGGGGGGATCCTTCCACAAAGTATATGCCTATCAAATCATCAAGTACACTTTAAATATCTTATAACTTTGTCAACTCTACCTCAATACATTTTGGATTTTGAGATGTAGATTTTGAGTTTGGAGCTCTAGGTTTTAATCTCAGCTCAGCAATTTATTAGCTATGTAACTCTGAACAGGTTTCTTACTGTGCTTCAGTTTCCTCATTTCAAAAACCAGAATAACAAAATGTGTCTTGTCAAATTGTTTGAGAACTGAATGAAATACCACAGTATTAAAAATCACCTAATATTATGCCTGGGATATAGAAAATGATCAATAAATGTTAATTTCTCTCCAATAACAGAAATCCACTCTCTGCCAAAGCACTCCATTTCCTCTTTGGGTAACACTAGCAACGGGTTCTTATGCTATGTGGAACTAGTCCAAAATTACCAGGTAAATTACACTTAGAAGTTTAATATAAGATATTATATTAAGAAAAGATGCTCTTCATTGGTATTTTAACTTTGGCTATTAATTCTAGTTTGTATATATTTCTTAAGCGATTTATCACTCTGAAGTGGCAGAATTTAATTTCTTTGAGTGACCTTAGAAAAATATGAGTTACAATTATATTTGAGAAGTCTTGAATGATCTAATTGATATAAATCAATACTCCATTGAAATTTTCCTTCTCAGTAAAAACAAAAACAAGAAATTCTCCTTCTAGTGATTCAGGATTAATTGGTATGGCAATGATCTTTTAAGATTAAATGGAGCTTTCTTATTTTTATTAAGAATAATGACTAAAAATAACAAGGAGGGTGCCTGGGTGGCTCAGTTGGTCGTCTGAGTCTTGGTTTCAGCTCAGGTCATGATCTCACCATTCACAACTTAGAGCCGCATGTAAGGTTCTGTACTGACAGCCAGGAGCCTGCCTGGGATTCTCTGTCTCCCCTCTCTGCCCCTCCCCTGCACGTTCTCTCTCATTCTCTCTCAATCTCTCTCTCTCTCTCTCTCTCTCTCTCTCCCCCTTCCTCCTTCTCTCTCTCTCAAAATAAATACATTTAAAAAGAAGAATAACAAAAGATAAGAATATCAGAAACATATTGCTGTTTTACTACAAGACCAGAAAATATAATTGTTTAGTTATTTAAGATTGCAAAATAACTTTTAAGAAAATTTCATTTTTATCTAAGTCGTAAGATAGGTTAGAGAGAATAGAATTTGCTCATTTAACCTATTAAATGGTACCACTTGTTTTTTGATAACCCAGCACACTTTGTAAATAAACTCACTTGCTTGTATCAATTTACCATTTTATATATGTTACACAGGTTCACTTGTTAGAAAATGTTTTAGCTGGCTTTTCCTAGTGCAGTTAATAAAATTACTGCTAACATAACTGATTCAAATATAACACAAAGCCTCCTACTCCTGCAAATTTAAATGTAAATTTAAACAAGTCAAACTTTTTTTGAGGAAAGAGATTATAATACGCTTTCCAGTATATTACCTCTTAATCTTTCAAATCTCAAGAAAAATATTTTTAAATTTAGTAACTTTATTAACTATTTTATGGTTTGAGAAGTTGTAGCTTTTTAATAATGAAAAATGTTAAGGTCAAATTTAGATTGAAATGATCAGAACTAAAATTAAAGATCAATTAGAAATAAGAATGCTTCTGAGATTATAAGTATATTGGACAAAAATAACAGTAACTGCATTTCCCCTCATTTCTCTTGTATAGTAGAGTTTGTCTGTCATAACACAAGTGAGTTTAAATTTGTAGGAACTATGAATTTTATATTCTGAATTTTATAACCATAGGTGGTGGTTAATGTGACTCGTAAACATGCTTACAGATGACGAAAAAAAAAATAAAAGAGCATAAAATAAGCTTACTGTTTCACCAATCTTTCCAACGTTTCCTTGATCTCCTACTTCTCCCTGTTGATAAATAATGTAAAGTTGTAAAAATAATTATTTTTCAAACAAGATCACTCATGACATTGCTTCCATTTTCATTTTTAATGTAATTAGTCAAAAGGTAAAAAAAAAAAAAAAGGTAAAACTTAGTTCATCAAAACTCTGTGATGGTATACCTGGGGAATGTCATCTTTCCACTCCTTCTGTTCAAATGGTATTTACCTATTTTCTTAAATTACATGCTTCCATTTATGACTTTTAATAACTTTTAAAACACGCAAATAAGTTTTAAAATGAAATATTTGTTGAGGTGTACCCTGTAAGGGGCAGAGTGATAAGGGCTGTGGAAGATATTAAGAAGAATAAAAATAAAGCCTTTGCCCACAGGAAAGTGCTATTTGTTTCAGGGGAAAGGATCTCACAATGCGAGGCAGAATACAGGCAACAATTAAGTGGTAAGAGAGTTCATAGGGGCTTGCACACTGTGGGCTGAGAAAGCTGGCACTAGCTTCACTGGGGAAGGAGTGTATATTCATTCATAACCTTAATTAGAGTCTATAGTCTCTAACACTCTGAAAAGTCTAAGCTTTTCACCAATCGTTTGGTCGCAAACTTGACCTAACCTGAATTTATTTTGTAGCAAAGCTCGATTTGATCTGA
The DNA here is from genome assembly GCF_018350195.1 of Panthera tigris. NCBI lineage: Eukaryota > Metazoa > Chordata > Mammalia > Carnivora > Felidae > Panthera > Panthera tigris. Next base: position 71,886,119 of record NC_056667.1, read on the forward strand.
GTGAGGCTACTCATAGTCTTGTTTATTTTAATTAATGTGAACATCCTTATGTTTCACCACAGAAATATTAGTGTTTCTAACTATGGTGTGCTTCCCATACCCTGCTGGCAACGGTAAGTAAAATATAGTATACGCACCATGTTATCTTGTGATAATTCAAATAGCAATGATTTCAGATAATAGATCATAAAACTGTGTTTGAGTTGGGCCCTGAAGAACAGGTGATACTTCACCAGTGATAAGAAAGGTCCATTTTTGGTATGAAAGGTAGAAGATTAAATTCAGGGTGCCACATATAATCTGACAGGAATGTAATCTTATTTATAGAAATAGGAAATTAAACCATCAATTTCTGTTTAAAAATTGGTAATTACAATTCAGTGTGGAATAGTAAAATGTTAAACTGCAATAAACAATATGTAGCCACTAATGACATACAGAGAGCTACTAAGCATTGAAATTGGCTGGTGGGACCTGAAAAGTAATGTAAATATAAAATACACCCTAGATATTAAGCACTTTGTACCAAAAAATAATATATCTCGTTAATAATTTTAATATTGATCCCATGTTGAAATGATAATATTTTCATATCTTGGGTTAAGTAAAATATATTACTAAAATTAATCTCACTTGTCTCGTTTTACTTTTATATTGTGGCTCACATGTGTGATTCATCTTACATATTCTATTTGATAGTGCTGATTTTAAGCACTAAAACCTAGTATTCACATGAGTAACCAATTTGAAATAATTTTTTAAAGACTATGCAAATTTTCATTTCATTTCTATATGCATACATTAAACAGTAAACACTGGAGCACTGTAGTAGTTTGTAAACCCTAGTTTTGACTGACAATTCACTAGATGGCTTTTATAAAACATTTGTGGCAGAATAATATATAGATTATTGATTTCCTTGTATTTCCCCCTCCTTATCCAATACCCCTCTCAAATTCTAAGGGAGATGGACAGTTTATGCTCTTTAGTCTTAGGGGAGGTTTGTGTTAACAGGTAGAAAGCAGAAGTCGGTTGCAGATTACCTGCATACCTGCTTTAGTTTTCAGAGAGCCTGAAGTTAGGAGGTGAGTTGTCTTTGAGGGCAACAAGAGAGAGAGGAATATTTCCCCAGGCCTAGGGAGAGAACAGAGATCCTAGGGTTCTGTAAAAGGTGGTATGACCCTTAACCAACTCCCAAGTGCTCCCTCCAGGAGTGTCAGCATCCCTCAAGGGAATGCCAGGTTCTGGTCAATAGCTATATTACGCACCAAGACTAAAATTTCAGGGACAAATACAAGGAGCAGGACATTAAAGAACTCCTTTATCTGCTGGCCCTGCAGATGCTGGCATGATTCTAGGAAGGAGGCAGGATGTCAATATGATTAAGATTCAGTTTCTTGCCAGTTTAACTAGATGGTAGCTCACAGGTGGAAATTTTAGAGCTATTGGACAGTACAGAGATTAATCTCAGTCAAGGAGAAATAAGCTTTCTGTTGATAAATATCATGCTTCCATTTTTTGTATAACTGGAAAGTCAGGTACACATATCCTCCCCAGGATAATTTCAGCCACAGGAAGACAAGCTGATACATTAGAAAATATTTTAGCTCATATTTCTTTATTAAGTAACCTAAAAAAATATTGTTTGGCTTTTCCTTAGATTCTAGTATCACGAAAATAACTAGTTTCATATAAATGATGAATTCTAACTTTAAGAAATTTAGCTATAGTGCTGTAAAGTTTTTTAATTTTTCCTTAAGTTTTAATTTTTTTAATGTTTATTTTTAAGAAAGAGAGAGAGAGAGAGAGAGAGAGAGAGAGAGAGAGAGAGAGAGAGAGAGAGAACAAGAGGGGAGGGGCAGAGCGAGGGAGACACAGAATCTGAAGCAGGCTCCAGGCTCCCGGCTGTCAGCACAGAGTCCGATGCGAGGCTTTAACTCACGAACCGCGAGATAATGACCTGAGCTGAAGTTGGACGCTTAACCAACTGAGCCACCCAGGTGCCCCAAATTTTTCCTTAAGTTTTAAATTTGTATAAATTGGGGTGCCTGGGTTGCTCAGTCAGTTATGCGTCCGACTCTTGATATCAGCTCAGGTAGTGATCTCACGGTCGTGGGACTGAGCCCAGTGTCGAGCTCCATGCTGAGCATGGAGCCTACTTGGGATTCTCTCTCTCCCCCTCCCCTGATCATACATGCTCTCTCTCTCTCGCTCTCTCTCTCTGTCTCAAAAATAAATAAATAAATAAACATGAAAACAATTGTATAAATAACCAGTTCTTATGAGCTAGTTTCTTTTAGTTCTTAGTATTATACATATAACCTGCTGCATGGCTTTATATTTGTTGGTGTTCAAGTCATTCAAAACTTGGAAACAAGGCAAAAAAGTAGGTGACCCATCCTTTCAGTGACAGTAAGTGGTGAAGGCCACCCCGGTGACTATCTAGGCAACGTACTTAGAATCACTGTAATTGCTTAAAGGACCCAGACTATGCAATGTAAATTATATGTTATGTATATGTAAATTATATATTATGTATATGTAAATTATATATATATATATATATATATATATATATATATATGTAAATTATACATCTATATAATATATAGGTAAGGGTTCCTGGTGGCTCAGTTGGTTAAGGGTCTGACTCTTGATTTTGGCTCAGGTCATGACCTCATGGTTCATGGGTTTGAGCCCTTCAGTCAAGCTCTGTGCTGACAGTGTGGAGCCTGCTTGAGATTCTCTGCCTCCCTCTCTTCTGCCTCTTCCCTGCTTTCTCTCTCTCTCTCTGTCAAAAATAAATAAACAGAACACATACACACACACACACACACACATATATATGTTTAGTGAAGTTATATTAACTTGTAGATTTCTGTCCAGTGAAATGAACAGTTGGGGCCCCCAAATTGTGGTTTATTCTCCTGTATCTACCCACAAACTTTAACATCTCTTTTTTCAATTGCGTATCTATTCAAATAAAGATACATATATAAACACAGTCACAGTCATAAATATTTATAGATAGATATATAGATATTGATATAAAGCTATATGGCTTCTCAAATGCTATTTGAGCCAGTTTTAACATGTTACTGGTTTCCTCATTAATAAGTTGAATAGAATCTTTGACAGGTGTTCATATTATATTTTTATTAAAGTCATCATTTAAAATTTTTGAAAACTATACTTTACAACTGGTAATAAGTCAGCCACTTTACCTTTAAGCCTTCTGGTCCTGGTTCACCTGCATACCCCTTTTGACCTGGTTTTCCCTAGAAGAGAACAGAAAAAAAAAGGAGTTAACATTTAATTATTTTCATTTTTAGAAGTTTCCAAACATTTATGTAATTCAGACCATTCTATGAGATGAAATACTTCAAAATTATTTGATAAGTGTATTTTATCATACGCATTAGCCATGGGTATGGCTACAGTGTTTAACAGTTTACGATATGCCCAGCACAGTTCTAGGGGTGGGGGCTGGAAGAGTGCACGAAGCATACCTCTCCTACATAGACCTTACATTCTAATAAGGATGATATAATATTAAAAAAAATAAGTAAAACATATAGTATCTTAGGTAGTGGTAAAAGTGAAGGACACAAAGTAAAGCAAGGGAGGGAGATATCAACTGCTGTGGGGGTTTTGTTCAAATTTTTAATAGGAGTTCTCTGAGAAGGTGGCAATTGAGTAAAGACTTAAAGGGACAAGTTATTTGGCTATCTGAAGAAAGTGTATTCCAAGCAGAGGAAAAGAGCATGTGCAAAGGCCCTGAGGCAAGAATGTGACTGGTGTGTTGAAGAAACCATGAAACCATGACAAGTCAATGAAGCTGGAACAGAGTAAGAGGAAAAGATCAGTAGAAGATGAGGTCAAAGAAAGGAATGGGGAATGGGAAGCCAGGTCATGTAGGGCCTGGTAGGTTATAGTAAGGGCTTTGCCTTTTACTCTGAATGAAGCATGAAGCCTTAGAAAAGCTTTGAGGAAAGAAGTGTCATTATCTATGCTTTAACAAGATCACTTGGATGCAAGAGCAGAAGTAGGCAGTCCAAAGAGGGCTGAAATAACCTGAGCAAAAGATGACAGTGGCATAGGTAGTAAGAGAGAAGGTTGTGAGAAGTGGTAAGACTGTGTATATAGTTTGAAGGCAGGGATTACAGGATTTGCTCACAGACCGTGTGTAAAATGTGGGAGAAGGAGAAGAGTCAAGAATAAATTCAAGATGTTAATCTGAGTAAGGGACTAAATGAAATGGAGAAGACTGTAAGAAGAAAGGTTTGGAGGGTAAATTGGGAGCTCAGTATTGGACACTGCTATTTGATAGTCTTGTCAGATACCTAAGTGCAGAGATTGTCTGATAGTTTTACATGCCCAGAGGTTCAGAGGGTAGAAAAATTCTGATTTAAACGTATGATTTTGGAACTCACCAGCATTTTGATGGGATTTAAAGCCATAAGACTTGACCAGCTTATCTGGTCCAGTGTAAATAGAAAAGAGAATAAGTCCACAAATCAAACCACTCCAAAATTTTAGAATTTGAAGAAATGAGGAAAATATGCAAATTTCCTACCAGAGAGTTAGGAGGAAGACCATGCAAGTGAAGAAAGTGCTTCCAGGAGGAGAGTGTGATCTTGTCCAATTCTGAAGATTATTGAGTAACATGATGACTAAAAAATGACCATTGAATTCCACAATATAGAAGTCACTGATGACCTTAATGAGATGATTTGTTTTGGAGTAGTGGGGACCAGAATGGTTTCAGCAGACAGCATGAGGAGAAAAAATGGAAAGAGCATGTATAAACAATAATTTTTTTAAAGTTTATTTATTTTGAAAGAGAGAGAAAGAGAGAGAGACTGAGAGTGCAGGGGAAGGGTAGAGAGAAAGGGAAAGACAGAAAATCTCAAGCAGGCTCCGTGCTGTCAGTGCAGAGCCCAATGTGGGGCTCAAAACCATGAACCATGAGACAATGACCTGAGCCAAAACCAAGAGTTAGACGCTTAACCGATCGAGCCACCCCAGGGCCCCGACAATAAAATTGAGTATTTTTACTGAAGAGGGAAGGTGAAAAAGGTAACACCTGGAAGAAAACCTGGGATCAATATAAGTTTTGTGTTTTGTTTTTAAGCTGGAAGATATAATAACATCTTTATTTTCTGATGGAACTGATCCATTAGAGAGAACAAAGTTATGATGCAGGAGAAAGTGGGAATAAGTAGGCAAGAGAATAAGATATGTAGCAAACAAGTAGAAGTTTGACCTTAGCTAGAAAAATGGCTGTTCATTCACCGTAACAGGAGAGAAGGCAGAGTCAATGGCATAGATACAGAGAGGTGGGTAGAAGCAATACTAGAAACTAGAAAAAGAGTATGGAAATAGAATTCAGAATGCAATCAAAGGGATAATGTGGTGTTTTAGGCATGATGAGGAAGGATGTGAGGTTATGAGGGAAGTAGGAATAATGGAAAGGCAACAGGATCGATGGGTTAAAATTCTTATTGGGACTGTGGGACTAGTTATAAGAGAAAATGTACTAGAAAGAAAGGAGATTATGGTTGGAGAGTGAGAAGTTTGAAACTGAAAATAAGGAGAAGCTGGTATTATTGGTAATGACAAGGTAAAGGTTATGACCACAGCAGTCAGTACCTAAAGAGAGCAGAGAATAAGATCACTGCAGGAGAGGATGTCAAGTCCTAGATATTGGGTAGATCAATCTACAGTATGTGGTTTCTAGTACTTAACAACTGATATCTGATTATACAAAATTTGATGGAAAAGTGTGTGGGGAGATTGTTAAATATAATACTAATTTATAATACTTGCCAGGGATTATAGATTTGCATTTTCTTATTCCTATCCATTAACAAATACTTCCCTATTGTTCTTTCTTAAAACAAAACAAACAATTCTCCAGCTTTCATTGTATTTTGACTACATACAAAAACTTTAGTAACTTTAAAATTATATTTAGGACTTCTATGCAAAAAGTTGTTCTAATTTTTACCTCTACCTTGCTTGAAATTGTCTAGTGCTTTCCTACCAAGCACAAAGTAAAGAATAAAAAACATCTTATTACTCTTAAGTGTCAATTGCTCTGTAATCAATTTGCAGATATAGGAGAAGAAATGTAATTAAGAGTCTAAATTATTAGATTAGTCTATGATATTTACAGAAAGAATTTTGAGTAATACACTTCATTCACATTGTTTTGGAAAAAGCCTTAGCAAGAATATTTCTTTCATCTTTAGTAATGTAATACTCAGACATTATAGTAATTAAGAAGTAGTTATACATCATCTCTACATTACAGAAGGAATCTCACTGGAATCTGTATCAGCCCATTTATAATCTCTTTGAATTCAAGAAATTCAGAGCATCAGGGCTGGAGTCATCACTTTGGGTACTATTTAAATTTTGTCATATCAGCTTTCTCTTGAGCATGTAATGCTTGAGCATGTAATAGTAAATTAAAGACTTATTTTAATATTTTAAAAAAATGTGGACAATGTCTTGCAGGGTTGTTTTCCAGATTAGAGATGATTCATATAACATACTTAGAGCAATACTAGGCTTAAATTGATCTGAAACCAATGGAAGCGACAATAGTAATAAATATTAAGACTCAGTAGATAAGATGCAATCATGGCTCTCCTGAGTTCTAGAGAAGTAAATTTTAAATGAGTACATTTTAAAAGGTGCAAAAGAAAAAAAATTACTGTCTCCTTAAATGTAAAAATGTTTTAAGAACCTGTATATTATGATGTTTCTCATAAGAAAGAGATGTAGTTCATGTGAGTCTAAGAATTCCTCTTAAAATAAATGTGATAGACACACCTTAAGTATCTCATGATAATGTAAGTTTTGGTCACGAATGCCCAAATTCTTAAATAACTTATTTTCAGAACTTGAAAACAGGCCATTCGTATATTACTACACAATATTAACTGAAGAAAAAGTTGACAGAAAATGCATCTTATTTAGCTTTCCATAATTTTACTAGCACACTTAGACAACAGAAATTTCCAGAACATCATTAAAATGGCTAAGGCATTTAGCTTTCTATTACATTTTGAGAAAATTTATAAATAATTAGCTCAAATTACTAAGACCATAAAACCACTGTCAGAACAAGTAAATATGCAGTACGCATAATATCATTTAAAATATCCCTGGAAAATTCCAGGTATAGGCTTATATTATTTGGAGGGATTGTATGCTTATAGTATGTTTTTTTCCTTTGTTACAACTTAAAATTTGGTGCTATTAAAAGACATTCACATAACAGTTGTTTTAAGAGAAGCACTTTTTGAAGAGTATTTATATGATACTTACTCTTGGTCCCAGTTCTCCAAAGAGTCCAACTGGTCCTTCTTCTCCCTTAGATAAAAATCAGAACATTTCATGGCCTGAAATAAGTACTTAAAAATGTAAACACTTATTCTATTTATTCTGAAACCTGAAACTCACTCTGAGATGTGACGAAAATAAAGCTGTGGCTTGTTTGTATTTTAGAACTGTATCATCCCATAACGTTTTAATTTTTTCAGTTACAACACCACATCTACTCTAAGGGATACCTGTACTATTTGACTGTTTTTAAATTGGTAGATGATAAAAGTAATATATAGAAAATTGAGAACGAATAAGAGTAAAAGTGATTAGGGTATCCATCACAAAATCAGGATATCTGACAAGGGGCTAATATCCAAAACATAAAAGGAACTTATACGACTCCATACCAAAAGCCAAAAAAATCCAATTAAAAAATGGGCAGAGGACCTGAAGAGACATTTTTCCAAAGAAGACATACAGATGGCCTGGAGACATATGAAAAGATGCTCATCATCCCTGGTCATGAAGAAAATGCAAATAAAAATCACAGCGAAGATTAACAATCACTGAGATCATAAATTAAGGATAACCTTTACCTTCTTGGGCTCAGTATCTCTCCCACACAATTAAGTTCTGAATAGATGGAAATTAATATCCATTGGTATATTAAAATATTATTGGCAAAGAATGTTTGCTCTTGGTACATTATAATACTTCATTCATTTAATAAATATAGTTTTGATTCTTAGTTCTGTTTTAAGGCATAGAGATATAAAGGTATATCAGATCCTACCCAAATGGAGCTTAATGTCTACAGCTTTCTTTAGACTAACTTATAAGTCCAATGTCCTTGGGATCAAACCAGTTATAATGTCATAAAATATAAAATCTTGTGTATTCTTCTAGGATCAAAAAATGTATAGATAATCAAAAAATAATTTTTATACATTATTCTTAAAGAGAATGAAAAAGCAATAAATGTTTATTATATTTATTGACATTTTCTAAATATACTGACTTTTCACCTTTAAATAAAAAGTTGATATTACCATATCTGAGTAGCATACACAGACCTATCTAGCTTCATATATTCTACTTTATTTATTTGATCAACGAACATTTTTCTCAATTCACAATTCAATTAAAATAAAATTTCTTGGGTCACAAATATAAAATAGACACAAATAGTAAATATACATCCAAGTACATATGAGGGAGATTCTAGCTCAGATTCCTCAGACATTCCATGGAGATCACTGGCATAAATTACTTAATGAATTCACAACACTGAAAATGACTCCAAATCCCATTTCATAACTGCCAGTGTAAAATGGTAACTTAAAAAATCCTGTACGGCAAAAATTGTCCACACTAAAGCAATGTTTTCTTTAAGCAAAAAATAAAGTCCAAGGAAAAATAAAAAGGGAATACTTGAACTAAAACAATTGCTGACTGAGGTATTTATTTTTTCCATACCTGAGGTCCTTTGAGACCAGGAGGTCCTGGAGGTCCCCTATTTCCAAGGAGTCCCTATAAAAGAAAATAAGCACAAGCAAGAAAAACTTCAGCTCAATTAATATTTTCCAATCAGCATTAATCTGGATATGGGCAATACAATTTGGTACCATTCTTTTCCCATTATGAAGTTATCAAATTGGGTCAGAGGGTAAGTGACCAAAAAGTATAGAGTATCTAAAAAATTGGGAAATGTAGTAAACTTATTCTTTAAAAGTATGTTATCATTCAAATAATCTGCTCAGTATGTTTCTCTTCAACCAGACACAACCAGACACTCAGAAAAAGTACTTCTAAATTTAAAGCAATGGATCCTGGGGCGCCTGGGTGGCCCAGTCAGTTGAGCTTCTGACTTCAGCTCAGGTCATGATCTCGCAGTTCACGGGTTTGAGCCCCCGCGATAGGCTCTGTGCTGACAGCTCAGAGTCTGGAGCCTGCTTTAGATTCTGTGTCTCCCTCTCTCTGCCCCTCTCCTGCTCTTGCTCTCTCTCTCTCTCACTCTCAAAAATAAAGTAAAAAATAAACATTGAAAAAAAAGCAATGGGTCCAATTGTTAATTTGATAATAGTACAACAAATACATAATACAGTATCCACAATGTCTAAAAACAGATGGAAGAGATATATGCTGTTTTAATATCCTTTAAGAGACTAGCAGAATCTAGAACACATTATTTGCACTAAATGTTCTTCAGTTTATTTCCCTTCTTAATACAAGCTGGCAAAAAGAGGAATTTGCAGAAGAAAGTAACAATCTGAATGTGATTAGCAATTTCACGATTAAAAGAAATCTGTTGTTACTCAAAATGCATGCTATTAAAAATCAAATGCTCTGAATAAAAATTCAGCAAAGTCACTTAAAAAAATCTTTCTACTTCAGAAAACACCCTATACTATCTATTTAACATGGTGACATTTTTCTTATTCAGTTCTGTTCCTCTAACTATTCAATGTGTCAGCAAAGTTTTAAGTAAATCCCTTAAAAACTACCTTCTGCATTATTGCTTTTAGTGATTCTATAACCATTCAAAGATTTTATCTAATTTTTAAATGTAGTAAATAACTATGCCAAATAGCAAATCTATCCAGGTAGCTTTAATCATTTGTTCTGGAATGCAGTAAAGTGACAAACTGCACTAAAATCTTGTCTTCACATTATGCCTTGCTCTATCTTTGCTAATTGCAATCAAAAGGTGAAAAACTCTTGGTCAGTTTAAAAGTCTACAATATATTATCACAGGCTTATTATGTACATGGCGCCATTGGAGAAACTGCATGACCTCAGGCAATAACTTAACATTTTTGTGCAGCTTTCTTATTTTTCATTGGAAGAGATGGATTAGATTATTGAAATGGGTGTATGTTGTTGTATGCAAGTCCAACATACATTTGTTTTTGTTTTTTTTTTTTTTTCAGGCAAAAGCATCCTAATTTTACTTAGGGAAACGCTTTCTCCCCATTCAGCCCACACGATTTGAAGGGAGGTGAGTCCATCCCTGACTAAATTTGAGGGTGGACATGTGACATGTACCTAAGTCAGCCAGCATATTCTACATCCCCAGAAACAGTGATTGGTTCAGTAATGAGCCAGAAACCCACCTCAGCCTAACTAAAGGAAATTCTGGACTACATTGGAACAGTTGGGAATAGCATTAAGGATGATGGGAAATCATGAAGGAGAGAGAGCCTGAGAATGAAATCCATAAATTAACACATGAAGAGAGCAGGAGTAATTGGATTCTAATGATATTGTTTGGGGTCCTGGATTTAGTTGTTTGAATTCCTAAACTTTGCTCATATTTATATAATCATGTTTAAGTTTCATTTTCATTACTTACAACTGAAAGAATTCTGACTGATACAATGATGTCTAACTCTTTAGTATCCAAAACATTCTTCAAGATCTCTAAGTGATAGGTTTTAAGTATTTAGACTGACAGAAGGTATGGAATCAATGCTATGATATTTAAGTTCCAACACAGGACAGCTAATGCTTAACTATTTAATTAATTCTTCATTCATTTTTCATCCAACATTTATTAATTTTCTATGTGTAAGGTATAATAAATAGCACATTAGACCCTGAGTATACAAATACAAATGAAACACAGCTCCTATTCTCAATTAATTCCTAATTTATTATTGATGATGGCACTTTAAAATAAAAAATAGTACATAAGAATTGTAATTGAAGTAGAAGTAAAGTATAATGGGAACTTAGACGAAAGAGAAACATCTTCTCTGGGAGAGTCAGAAAGTTTGTAATATTTGCAAATAATTTTTTGCTGAGTTATGATCGGCTAACAAAGCCGATCATTTTTTTTTTATGGCATAAAAAAAGCAGACACTAAGAATCTATTACCAACTCCTGGGGCTCAAAAGACATTGATGAATATACAAGTTTAGATTAGTGTGTATGTGTAAGAAACGGACTCAGCTCCATATCCAGGGTGTAACTAGCTGATGGCTGAGCGATAAAAGAAAACTAAGTTCCCTTATTCTCTCATTGCAGCTTTTTACCCTGCATAGGTGGTATTACTGACCAAGAAACAAAAAGTAACTCTCTCAGGGAAGCAGATAAATCCAGAGTCTTTTTTCCTTTCTCTTCCAAGACCAATTTACAATCTTAAAAAAATTATAAAGGCAGAATTAAAAAAATACTAGTTATATGCTGTTTATTAGAAACACAACTAAAACAAAAATACGGGGAGATTTAAAGTTCAAAAAAGTAGAAAAAGATATGCAAGAGATTCACCAGCTCAAAAAAGCTGAAATAATCATATTAGTGTTACATATGATAGACTTCAAGGTAAGACAGATTATTAGAGTTAAGAGGGTCACTAAATAATGATAAAAGGCTATGTTCACCAGGAAGAGATGAAAAACTCTCAATTTTTATGCAACTAATAAATTCCACTACATGAAGTAAAAATTGATAAAGATAAATTGAGTAATCTAATGTTAGACAGGGAAATTTTAACACATTTCTCAGAAATTACTAGATCTTGGCAGATAAAAATCAGGAATAGAGAAGACTGAAATAGCAAAGTGACCAATCTTGATCTAATGGCCATATGTAAAACACCGAATCCCCAAGTTGGAGTTTACAAAGTCTTTACAAACACACATGGAAGATTTGTGAAAAGTAATCTCAAGAAAGAAATAAGGCCATAAATGTGTATCAACAGTTGCATCAATCACAAAATTGCAGTACATCTACATAGTGTGTTACTATATAGCAGTAAAAATAAATAAGCTGTAATTACATTCATCAGCCTAGAATATATGGGAAAGAAAAGACTGAGTGGCAGGGGCAAATCACTGAAGATTTAATGTACTATGGTTCTATTTATATTAATTTCCAAAACAAGCAAAACAACACATTGGTAAAAGTGTGGCAAAAGTATGGTAAAAGTATGGCAAACACAAGGGAGTTGTTATCTATAAATGCAAGAAGGGAAGTGAGGGATACTTGAGAAACTTACAATGGTCTAATTCTTAACATTAATACAGTTTGTGTTATTGTCATTGTTTAAATTGTGCACGTCTCATATTTATCATGTTAAACAAACAAATTCTTTTTTTTTTTAATTTAAAATAGAATCTGAAGTCGAGTCTGGATATGGATTTCAGCTCTGAAGCTTACTAGGGCTATAACCTGAGTTTCCTTATCTGTAGAATAATGTTACCATCATCATCACGAAGTTGTTACAATAAATAAAAGGGTACCTTGAATATAACAGAGACTCAATAAATATAGTTTTCTTCTTATACATTGCACGTTGATTAGTGTTTACAAGTCTTTAAACTGATATTGCACTTATCTACTCCATATATTCACTACATTCATATTTAAATTTGCTATTATTGTTCTTCTGAAAACAACTCTTTCATCATTTTACTCTCAAAATCTTCCATAGAGTAAAAGAGTGGAGTTTCAAATGCAACTGAAGTCGTTATCAGCTTAAAATAGATTGCTATAACATAAGAGGTTTCATATAAACCCCATGGGAACCACCAAGTATCTATAAAAGATACACAAAAGAAAACAAGAAAGGTTTTGAAACATGTCACAGCAAAAATTCAACAAAACATAATGGAAGACAGCAAGAGAGGAAAAGAGGAACAAAGAAGCTATAGGACACAAAACAATTACAATGAACAAAATGGCAATGGTAAGTTTTTCTTTATTAGTAATTACTTTTTTAAAAAATGTTTATTTATTTATTTTGAGAGAGAGCATGTGCAGTGGGGGAGGAGCAGAGAGAGAGGGAGAGAGAGAGAATCCCAGGCAGGCTCCACACTTATCACAGAGCCTGGCTGTGGGGCTCAAACTCACAACCATGAGATCCTGACCTGAGCTGAAGTCAAGAGTCAGATGCTTAACCAACTGAGCTACCCAGGCACTCCAGTAATTACTTTAAATGTAAATGGATTAAAGTCTGCAATCAAAAGACTTAGAGTACCTGAATGGATTTTTTAAAAATCCAATTATATGATATCTACAAGAAACACACTGTAGACAACATATATAAAATGAAAGTGAAACTTGGAAAAAGATATCCCATGCAAATGATAACCAAAAGAGAACAGGTGTGGCCCTACTTACATGAAACAAAATAGACTTTAAGTCAAAAACAGTCATAAGAGACAAAGAAGGATATTAACTAATGACAAAAGGGTCAATTCACCAGGAAGATATACAATTATAAATAAATAAGCACCCAATATCAGATACCCAAATACACGAAGCAATCATTGACAGAACCGAAGGAAGAAACAGACAGCAACACAATCAGTGCAAGAGATTCCAATGCCCTATTTTCAATACTTAATAGAACAACCAGACAGAAGTTCAATAAGGGAAACAGAGGACTTGAATAACACTAAAATCTAAATGGTCCCAATAGATAAAGAACATTCCACACAAAGCAGCAGGATGTATTTTCTTTTCAAGCATATATGGAACATTTGCCAGCATAGATCACATAGATCACATATTAGGTCACAAAACAAATCTTAACACATATAATAAAATTTAAATTATGCCAACTATCCTTTCTAACCTTAATGGTATGAAAATAGAAATCAACAGAAGGAAAGCTGAAAAAGTCACAAATAGGAAGAAATTAAACAACACACTCTTGAAGAACCCATGGGTCAAAGAAGAAATCAAAAGGTAAATTAGAAAATATCTTGGGACAAATAAAAATGAAAACACAATATACTAAAGTTTATGGGATGTTTAAAAGCAGTACCAAGAGGGGATTTTATTTATTATTTATTTATTTATTTATTTATTTATTTATTTATTTAGTGCAAGAGCACACATGCAAGTGGGGAGAGGCAGAGAAAGGGCAAGAGAGAGCTAATCTGTGCTTAGCTTAGAGCCAGACTCAGGGCTAGATCTCACCATTGTGAGATAATGACCTGAGCTGAAATCAAGAGTCAGACACTTAACTGACTGAACAACCTGCAACCCACAGGCCCCCTAGGAGAGAATTTTAAAATGGTACACACCTACATTAAAAAAGATCTCAAATAAGCCACCTAGCTTTACACCTCAAGAAACTAGAAAAAAAAAAAAAAAAAAAGAAAGAAAAAAGAACAAATTAAGCCCATAGTTAAGAGACAGAAAGAAATAATAAAGATTAGAGCAGAAATAAGTGAATAGAAAGTAGGAAAACAATAGAAAAAATGAATAAAACTTGGTAACAATTAATAAAACTTTTGTTAATGAAAACAAAATTGACAAACCTTTAGCTAGACTAACAAAAAGAGAGATTATACTCAAATAAAATAAAAAATGAAAGAGGATCATAAGATGCTAGTATGAACAATTATATACCAACATTTTGGATAACCTAGAAGACACACATAAAATTCCTAGAAACATATATCCTACTAAAACTAAACATGAAGAAATACAAAATCCAATAGATCTCTGAGTAGTAAGGAGATTGAATCAGTAATAAAATATATCCCATCCAGGAGAAGCATAGAACCAAATGACTTCACTGGGGAATTCCATAAAACATTTAAGAAAGAATTAATGCAAATCATTTCAAACTCTTTCAAAAAGTTGGGTAACGTAAAATTTCTGTTCACAGATGACAAGAGGAGGGAACACTTCCAAACTCACTTTATGAGGCCAGCATTACCCTGATACCAAAGCCAGACAAGGACACTACAAGAAAAGAAAATTACAGGCCAAATTCTCCAATGAATATAGGTGTAAAAACCCTCCAAAAAAAAAAAAAAAAAAAAACTAGCAAAATGAATTCAAGAGCACATTAAAGGACCATACATCATGACCAAATAAGATTTACTCCTGGGATATAAGAATTGTTTACATATGAAAATCAATCATATGAGATACCACATTAACAAAACAAAAGATAAAAATAACATGATTATCTCTATGGAGGCAGAAAAAGCATCTGACAGAATTTAATATTCTTTCATGATAAAACACTCAACCAACTAAAAATAGAAGGAAATTACCTCAACCTTATAAAGGTCATATATGAGAGGTCCACAGTTAATAATGTGCTCAACAGTGGGAAAACTGCAAACTTTCCTCTAATATTAAGAATGAGGCATGGATGCTCATTCTCATTGCTTCTATCCAACGTAGTACTAGAAGTCCTAGATAGAGCAATTAGTCAAGAAAGAAAAAAATGCATCGAAGTAGGAAAGAAAAGGTAAAATTTCTGTTCACAGATGACAAGAGCATGCATGTAAAAAATGCTAAGGATGTTAGCAACATATTGTTAGAATTAATAAATGAATTCAACATAGTTGCAGAATTACAAAATCAATACACAAAAATAAGCTACATTTCTATACGTTAACAACAAACAATTCAGAAAGGAAATTAAGAAAACAATCCCATTTACCACAGCATCAAAAACCATAAAATATTTATGAATAATTTTAACTAGGGAGGTGAAAGATTTGTACACTGAAAATTATAAAACACTGTTGACAGAAATTAAAGATGACACAGTGGAAAAAAAAATAAAGATGACACAGTGAAAGATATATCATGTTCATGGACCGGAAGATTTAATACTGTTAAAACATTTACACTATGAAAAGTAATCTACAGATTCAATGGAATCCCTGGTGAGAACTCAATGGCATTTTTTGCAGATATAGAAAAAACAATTCTATCATTCATATGGAACCACAAAGAACCCTCAATAGTCAAAACAATCTTGAGAAAGAAGAAAGCTAGAGGTCTCAATTTCTTGACTTCAAAATATATTGACTCGGGTCATGATCTCACGGTTTGTGAGTTCGAGCCCCGCATTGGGCTCTGTGCTGACAGCTCAGAGCCTGGAGCCTGCTTCAGATTCTGTGTCTCCCTCTCTCTCTGACCCTCCCCCACTCACACTCTGTCTCTGTCTGTCTCTCTCTCAAGAATAAATAAACATTAAAAAATTTTTTAAAAAATGCTATAATAATCAAAACAGTTTGGTACTGGCATAAAGACAGATATATAGACCAATGAAACAGAATAGAGTACCCAGAAATAAAACTACACACACATGGTGAAATAGTCTTTGACAAGGGTGCTATGACTACAATGGGGAAAAGATAGTCTTTTTAACAAACAGTGTTAGGAAAACTGGATATGCAAAGGAATGAAATTGGATGCTTAAATTACACCGTGCATACAAATCAACTCAAAATGGATTAAACATTTAGACATAAGACTTGAAACCATAAAAGTCCTAGAAGAAAACATAGGAGAAACCTCCATTATATTGGTCTTGATAATGACTTTTTGTATTTGACACAAAAACAAAGGCAACAAAAACAAAAATAGACTAGTAAATACTTCTGCACAGAAAGAAAACAACCAACACAGGGAACAGGCAACTTATAGAATGAGAGAAAATATGCATAATCCATAAATATGATTGTTTAATATATAACATAACAAGGAACTCCTACAACCCAACAGCAAAAACCAAATAAGCCAATTAAAATAATGGCCAAAGGACTATAACAGAAATTTCTCCAAGTAAAACACACAAATGATTGAATATATGTAAAATGTTCAACATCACTAACCATTAGGGGAATGCAAATCAAAGCCACAAGGAGACATCACCTCATAACTGTTAGAATGACTATTACAAACAAAAAAGGAAATAAATGTTGACAAGGATGTAGAGAAATTAAAACCCGTGTGCACTGTTGGTGGGAATGTAAAAAAAAATAGTGCAGCCATTATGGAAAACTGTGTGGAGTGCCTCCAAAAATTAAAAAATAGAACTACCATATGATACAGCCACCCCACTCCTGGGTATTTACCTAAAAGAATTGAAAACAGAATCTCAAAGAGTTAAGTGCATTCCCATGTTCAATGCAGCATTACACAATAGTCTATAGGTGGAAACAACTTAGATGCACATCAGTGGGTGAATGGATAAAGAAAATGTGGATATTTAGACTACTGGGCAATGGACTGTTATTCAGCCTTTAAGCGGAAGTAAATTCTAACATATGCTACATCATGCATGAAACTTGAAGACCTTATGTGAAGTGAAATAAGCCCATCACAGAAGAACAAATACCGTATAATTCTAGATATATGAGGTATCTAAAGTAGTGATAGTCATAAAAGCAGAAAGTAGAATGGTGGCTGCTACAGGTTGGAGGTAGAAATTCAAAGTTGCTGCTCAACAGGCATAGCCTTTCAGTCATGCAAGATAAAAATGGTCTAGCGATTTGCTGTACAACATATGGATATAGTTAACATTATTGTACTGTACACTTAAAAATTTGTTAAGAAAGTAGACTTTATGGTATGTTTTTATCATTACAACAAAAAAATCTTTGGGCTTATTAGCATTTAAATTTTTCAGCTTTATATTTAAGATATGTCACAATCTGACTCCTAACTTTTTTTTTTTTTAAGACTGATAGGTTTACTTTTGCCCTCCATCTCTAGTTCATTTTTGTATTTATTGTACAAAGACTTTCATTCCTTGACTCTACCTGGCCAAATCCAATCCATCCATCTCAAAATCCTACTGTAAAGTTTTTCAGAAAAATGGCCATAATAGTCATTCCCTGAGCTCCTTATTGTTCATTTATATGTTGCCTAGTTATGCTTTTTTAGCTTTTCCCATGTGGAAATCTCATACTTCCGGAAAATTACAAGTTCCTAGCAGACAGAAGACCATGTTTTAATCTTATTTCCAAGTAATTTCTTAACACAATACCTCACGCATTGTACAAACTCATAAGTATTTTTCAGCTGACTAAATGATGTCTGGAGAATAAAATGGCTAGTGTAAGAAATCTTGATTTAGCACATGAAATGTGCTCAGGGCTGAGCTGAGGTGCTCTTAGAAAACTATTCAGAGGTATGCATTTTTCTCTTACCAAGTTAGCTCACCTCTATACATATGATCACATGACATTTTCATAATTCAGTGTGAAGGTTATTTCCACATATTCTGTAACATAATTTTATAAATTAAAACAGGCTTCCTATTTCTAATAGTAGGCTTTCTCCAAAAACTTATCAGAGATGTCATACAACAGAAAATGACAGCCTATTTTACCACCCCTAATTCCACAGCCAAAGTAACAACACAAACCATTATAGGAATAAATAAATTATTCTATTTACTGGAGAACAGAGAATATTTATTGGGCACTTACTTTCTGAAGTAAGCAGCAAAGGATGGTTTTTCTAATATTATGAGATACTTGAAAGCAGATGGCCAAATCGGGTGGTTCTTAAAAAGGCTCATGAGAGTATGTTTTGTATCTATATACACACATATATATACACCCACATACCCATAATGAATAGAACCATAATCAACATAAGTTTCCAATCTTAGTTTGAGGTTTTTAGTCAACTGGCAGAAAATGAAGAGAAAATAAAAGGCTTCTTTAGAGCTGTGCCAAATTGCTCTGGAAAGAACCCAACTGGCTTACAAATAGGGTAACCATGTATTTCACATAGAGTGCACGTAATTGTCTTGATGACCTCCTTGAATAGCCTCAACAGGGCTTTAGTAATTGATATTGTCCCTAGTTTCCAAACAAGATATGTATATTAAAATAAATGAAGTTTTAAGATG
This sequence comes from Panthera tigris, assembly GCF_018350195.1. NCBI lineage: Eukaryota > Metazoa > Chordata > Mammalia > Carnivora > Felidae > Panthera > Panthera tigris. The sequence continues at coordinate 71,905,083 of NC_056667.1, forward strand.
CTTCCGTGATATTGTGTACAGAACTAAAGATCACGCTAATAGGGTCAGCATGTTTGACTCTGTTCTTCCCTTCTGTTTCTAGAAACGACTTCAATAAAAATAATGAAGCACCAAGAAGAAAAACATAAGCTGACGCTTCTTAACCTACAAAACAAAGTCCTTCTTCTTTTAAAATTTTCTGGTCCTTTTGATAAAATCATCTCTTCTGAAATGTTATTTTAAAATTCAGTAATTTTAAACAATCTATTAGTCTAGTGATGTTCCTGATGAAGCTTAAAGTTCCTGTTTATCGAATACAATTAGATAAAGTAATCCACAAAGTAATTATTACTCATTGGAAATTCAACCATTTGTATTCATTAAAATGTCTGGTTTTCAGGGTTTTTTGTCCCACTTTTAAACAATGTAATTCTAAAACTAAAAGAAGTAATGAGAAGGAAATTTTAAATATCACTATTGTAATATTGGTTGGTTTTATCAGTTGGTTTTCTTCAGTTCTATGACATTTTTCTTTACAAAACTTCAAGAGAAACAAATTTTCCAAACTGAAAAGAATTTAGAAAGCTACCTGGTTCTTTACCTAACATGAAATGCATACTTGAAAACATTAACTTCCATTATCACTTCCTTTTAAAGTAATTCTTAATTTCCTAGAGCAGAATCTGTTTCTCATTTATCTAGGCTCTCATAGCACTTCACCAACTCTTTAATACAGCATTTCTTACAACATTTTGTGCTATTTTTATGGTATCTGTCACCAAACTGTTACCTCATCCAGAGGCGGAACCATGGTTTAGAAATCTATAATCTTTATAATCTATATAAGGGGCACCTGGGTGGCTCAGTCAGTTGGGCGGCCAACTTTGGCTCAGGTTATGATCTCGTGGTTCATGGGTTCAAGCCCCGCATCAGGCTCTGTGCTGACAGCTCGGAGCCTGGAGCCTGCTTCGGATTCTGTGTCTCCCTCTCTCTCTGCCATTCCCCTACTTGTGCTCTGTCTCTCTCTGCCTCTCAAAAAAAAAAAAAATGTTAAAAAAAATTAACAACAACAAAAAGACATCTTTATAATCTCACATTTACTCCTTGGTCTAACACATAAAAGAAATTCAATAGATGTTAAATAAATGAAATACTGAGTGAATGGATAAATGCATGTGTGTATATATGCATCAAGTTCAGTTATGTAGCAGGTGAAGTGTTAAACATTATAGAAGTTATCAATTCCATTCTCTATACTACCTTTCTCTCTCAACATCCCCTCATGCTACTATTTCTATTTTTAAGTTTGGTTTACTGTGATTTCTTGATTGTTTCTACCTTGATGTCAAAGAGGAACTTCAAACTAACTATACCCAGAATGAAACTTCTTGTATTTCCCATCCTCTAAACCTGCTCCTCCTAAGTTTCCTATTTAAATCAATGACAACAGTAACCCAAGTAATAGTCTCAGCTTTATCCTCGAATTCCCTTTCATTTAATAAATTCCAAGTTGTATTGTTTCTATTTCCCAAATAGTTTTTAACACAGTCATTCAATCAATCATGCATTCAGCCAATATCTATTGCATTCCTGTTATATGTTATGGACATTATTATGATTATTGTGATGTTCATAAAATCAGTTAGGCTCTTCTCTCAAAAGCTTATAGTCTAATAGAGAGATAAATCATCAGTTGTAATATATGAAGGTAAGAAGCTTGAGATTTGAACAAGTATAGTACGGTTTGGTCTTCTAAACAGTTTAGCTGGAATAAGGTTTTCAGAAGAGTGATGCTTCCATCACTATATGACTATGTATGTCTATATGATTATAGAGAATAGAGTTAGAGAGACAGGGTAGGTTATAAAGAACCTTGCATAAAAAGTAAAGAAGTGCGAGCCTTAACCTGGAAGCGTGGAGATCACTGAAGGAATAAGCACAAGGATGACATGATAAGATCTATACTTTACAAACATTATTCCATCATCTACTCAGAAGCAGATTTGAAGAAATGCCAGACTGGAGGCTGGAAGAACAAATGAAGGATTATTACTAATGCTGGTGAAAAGTAAAAAGGGCCTGAGCTACAACATTGGCAGTGAAAATGGTTTTAAGTGCAAAGGGGAAATTTTGATTCAAGAGAGAGATCAGTGTAAAGGTAGGTGATAACTGATGGCATGAGGTTGTTCAGTAGTTGAGGAGAGGTTTTGCTGCAAAACGTGTGTGGGACTTGAATACGGAGAAAGAGGAAGAATATTTCTTCCATAGAGACAGAAAAAAAGGGAGAAACATTGCTGTATATATGGAAACTTTGTAGGTGGCCAATAGGGTTGCCAGATAAAATACAGGATGCCCAGTTAAGTTTGAATTTCATGCAAACAATGAATAGCTTTTAGTGTAAGAGTGTTCCACATATTACACTTCCATCCTCTCACAAGCTTCCTTTTCCTGAATGCCATACATCTCCCTTGTCTGGATGCAAATCCTACTCATTCATCATGTCAGCTCAAGTGCTACCTTCTCCGCACAGTTCCCTATTCCATTACTTGTCAGACTGGAGGCTTGTATTACAAATTGAATATTATTCATATGGTTATTATAAAAGTTTTCTTGCATACAAATCAAAACCACACTCAGATATCACCTCACGCCAGTCAGAGTGGCCAAAATGAAGAAATCAGGAGACTATAGATGCTGGAGAGGATGTGGAGAAACGGGAACCCTCTTGCACTGTTGGTGGGAATGCAAATTGGTGCAGCCGCTCTGGAAAGCAGTGTGGAGGTTCCTCAGAAAATTAAAAATAGACCTACCCTATGACCCAGCAATAGCACTGCTAGGAATTTACCCAAGGGATACAGGAGTACTGATGCATAGGGGCACTTGTACCCCAATGTTTATAGCAGCACTCTCAACAATAGCCAAATTATGGAAAGAGCCTAAATGTCCATCAACTGATGAATGGATAAAGAAATTGTGGTTTATATACACAATGGAATACTACGTGGCAATGAGAAAAAATGAAATATGGCCTTTTGTCGCAATGTGGATGGAAGTGGAGAGTGTGATGCTAAGTGAAATAAGCCATACAGAGAAAGACAGATACCATATGGTTTCACTCTTATTTGGATCCTGAGAAACTTAACAGAAACCCATGGGGGAGGGGAAGGAAAAAAAAAAAAAAGAGGTTAGAGTGGGAGAGAACCAAAGCATAAGAGACTGTTAAAAACTGAGAACAAACTGAGGGTTGATGGGGGGTGGGAGGGAGAGGAGTGTGGGGGATGGGTATTGAGGAGGGCACCTCTTGGGATGAGCACTGGGTGTTGTATGGAAACCAATTTGACAATAAATTTCATATATTGGAAAAAAAAACAGATCATGGTCAGTATGGGATATTTTGGACATAGTTATTAAATTATTAAATTAAATATGAATTAAAGAGTAGTATTCCAGTTTATAATATTAAGTCCTCAAGAGGCTTAATTAGTTACTTGCAAATTAAAGTAGGGCTTTTTAAAATTCCCTCATATATGGCTACATAAAAATATTTTATTGGTGAATAGTTATGAATAGTCAAAATTATATCCACACTACCAAATATAATAAAACTTGAGATTCAAATTTCTTATCTATCCTAGATCATTTTACCAAAACACATATTCATGTGTCAACACTAAAAAATACAGTTTTTAACCTTGAGACAATAATAATTTCTATTTAATACAAAGTTTTTCATTTTCTCAAATATTTCTCCTCTCTATACATGTACACTTTACCAAGTCAATTAAATCAAATGCTTTACACTATCTCTATCTTTATCCCTCTTCCATATTGGTTATTTGTTTGAGTACTGAATTACTACTGACCAAGTTAGGGAAAGGAGGAGGAGAATAAAGCCATGTGGAAATCCCCCTCCCATGTTCTCTATCTTCTTTCATATTGTACAGATGAGGCTGTTGGCAGGACTGAAAGCTCCCTGGAACTTCAGCCTTATGAAGAAATGTGAGCTGGGCCCTTTTAGCTCCTTTAACCTTTTACTAGTCTAAATATTCCTAAAGTTTCCAAATAAAGCTTGGAAGGCTAGGAAATCACAAATTTAAAAACAAACCTAATTTCTTTAGAAGTGGTCTTTTTCTCTCGTTGTTACACATCTAGTTGACAGAATTACAAAAGCAGCAAGAGAGAAACAGCTTGTTATATACACGGAAACTCCCCTAAGACTATCAGCAGATTTTTCAGCAGAAACTTTCCAAGCCAAAAGGCAGAGACATAATATATCCAAACTGCTGAAAGGCAAAAAACCAACCAAGAATACTCTACTAGTAAGATTATCATTCAGAATCAAAGCAAAGATAAAGAGTTTTCCAGACAAGCAAAAGCCAAAGGAGTTCATTACTACTAAAGTAGCCTTACAAGAAATATGAAAAGTACTTCTTTAAGTTGAAAAGAAAGAGCATTAATTAATAGCACGAAAACATATGAAAGTGTAAATCTCACTAGTAAAGGTCAATATACAGCAAGGTAGTAGATTATTATAAAACTACTATGAAGGTTAAAAGACAAAAGTAGTAAAACTAACCATAATAGTTAAGGGACACACAATATAAAGAGATGTAAAATGTGATGTCAGAAAAATAAAATAAAATGTGGGAGGTAGTAAAAATGTAGACTTTTAGAATTTGACCAAATTTAAGTTGCTGTCAACTTAAAATAAACCATTATGTGTATACGTATATGATGTTAAATGTGAGCCTTATGTTAACCAAAAAGCAAAATCCTATACTAGACATACAAAAGACAATAAGAAAGGAATCTAAGCACACTACTAAATAAAGTCATAAAAACACAGGGTAAGAGAGCAAGAGAAAGGAACAGAGAAGAACTACAAAACATCCAGAAAACAATGAACAATAGGCAACAAATACATACCTACCAATAATTATTTTCAATGTAAATGGACTAAATATTCCAATCAAAAGACATAGAGCAGTTGAATGGATAAATAAACAAGACCAATCTATGTGCTGCCTATAAGAGATTCACCTCAGGTCTAAAGATGCACATGGGTTGAAAGTAAAAGGAATGCAAATGCAAATGAAAAGAAAGTTGGAATAGTAATACCTATATAAGACAAAACAGACTTTAAAACAAAGACTGTAGGTGTACCTGGGTGGCTCAGTTGGTTAAGTGGCCAACTCTTGATTTCAGTTCAGGTCATGATCTCATCATTCATGAGTTTGAGCTCTGCATTGGGCTCTGCACTCACAGTGCAGAACCTGTATTGGAACTTCTGTCTGTCTCTTTCTGGCCCCCTCCCTCTCATGCTTTCTCTCTCTCTCTCTCAAAAATAAACATTAACAAAATTTAAAAATTAAAACAAAGACTGTAACAAAAGAATAGCATTACATAGTGATAAAAGGGTCAATCCAAGAAGAGTATATAACATTCATAAATATTTATGCACCCAACATAGTAGCACCTGAATTTATAAAGCAAATATTAACAGACAAAAAGGGAGCAATTGATAGTAATGCAATAATAGCAGGAAACTTTAATATATCACTTACATCAATGGATATATCATTCAGACAGAAAATTAATAAGGAAACATTGGCCTTAAAAAACACATTAAATCACAGGGACTTAATAGATGTATACAGAACATTTCATCTAAAAAATGTGAACTACATATTCTTTTCAAGTGCATGTGGAACATTCCCCAGGACAGGTCACTTATTAGACTATAAAATAGGTTTCATAAATTCAAGAAGATTGAAATCATGTCAAACTTCTTTTCTGACTATAACAACATGAAATTAGAAATCAATCACAAGGAAATGAGAAAAACACAAACACATAGAGACTAAACAACATGATACTAGACCTCCAATGGGTCAACAAATAAATCAAAGAGGAAATAAAAAAATACCTTGAGACAAATGAAAACAGAAATCTTTGAAATAACTCTCCAAAATCTATGGAGCACAGCAAGAGCAGTTCTGAGAGGGAAGTCCATAGCAATACAGGATTACCACAAGAAACAGGAAAAATCCCAAATAAACAATCTACATTTATACCTGACAGAACTAGAAAATAAACAATGAAAGTCCAAAGCTAACAGAAGGAAAGAAACATTAAAGATCAGAGTGGAAATAAATGAAGTAGAGAAAACAATAAAAAGATCAATGAAACTAAAAGCTGGTTCTTTGAAAAGATAAAAAAAAATTGATAAATCTCTAGTAAGACTCATCATAAAAAGAGAGAGAGAGAGGGCCCAAATGAAATCAGAATAAAAGAGGAGAAGTTACAACTGACAATACAAAAATAGGAAGAATCGTAAGAGACTACCACAATTATACACCAACAAATCGGAAAACTTAGAAGAAATAGATATTCCTAGGAACACACAACCTTCCAAGAAATAAAAAAAAATGTTAATAGACTGAATTAAAAGTGATAAAATTAAATCAGTAATTTAAAAACTCCCTAACTAACAAAAGTCTAGGACTAAGTGGTTACATAGGTGAATTTGACCAAACATTTAAATAAAAGTTAGTACCTATCCTTCTCAAATTATTCCAAAAAAATAAAGAGGAAGGAATACTTCCAAATCCATTTTACAAGGCCTGCAGTACTCTGATACCAAAACTAGACAGAAACAACACAAAAGAGAAACTTATAGGCCAATAAACCTGATGAATAGCATTGCAAAAATCCTCAACAAAGTATTAGCAAACTGAATTCAACAATACATTAAAAGAATCATACACCACGATCAGTAGAATTTATTCAAGGAATGCAAGGATGGTCAACATCCATAAATCAATTATGTAATACACTATGTCACCAAAACAAAGAATAAAAATAATATGATCATCTCAATGGATGCAGAAAATCGTTTAACAAAATTCAGCATCTACTTATGATAAAAACTCTCAACAAAGTGAGTATAGAAGGAATATATATATATATATATATATATATATATATATATATATAATGGCCAATATAACAAAGGCCATTTATGACAAACCCATAGCTAACATCATACTCAATGGTAAAAAGCTGCAAGATTTTCCTTTAAGATCAGGAATAAGGCAGGGATGCCCATTCATACCACTTTTACTCAAAATAGTACTAGAAATCCTGGTCAGAAGAGTCAGGTAAGAAAAAGAAATAAAAGTATCCACAATGGGAAGGAAGAAGTAAAACTGTCACTATTTGAATATGACACGATACTGTATACAGCAAACCCTACAGATGCTACCAAAAATCTATTAGAACTAATAAATGGATTCAATAAAGTCGCAGGATACAAAATTAAGGTACAGAAATCTATTGCATTTATATAAACTAATGACAAGCTATCAGAAAAATTAAGAAAACACTCCCATTTATAATAGCATCAAAAAGAATAAAAGACCTAGAAATATACTTAACCAAGAAGTGAATGGCCTGTCCTCTGAAAAGCATAAGACATTGTTGAAAGAAATTAAAGACAATCCATATAATAGAAAAGGTTTTTCTGCTCATGGATTGGAAGATTTAATATTGTTAAAATTTCCATGCTATCCAAAGCAACCCACAGATTCACTGCAATCCCTATCAAAATACCAATGGCATATTTCACAGAACTAGAAGGAAGAATCCCATAATTTGTAAGGAACCACAAAAGATGGTGAATATCCAAACCGTCTTGAGAAAGAAGAACAAAGCTAGAGATACTAAGCCCTCTGATTCCCTTTCTATCTTATTTTTCCTTCCCTTCCCTTCCCTTATGTTCATCTAGTTTTGTTTTTTCTTAAGTTCCACATATGAGCGAAATTGTATGGTGTCTTTCTCTGACTGACTTATTTCACTTAGTATACCCATTGGAGGCAAATCATCCCTGTTGGAGGCAAACCACAAGAGACTCTTAAATACGGAGAGGAAACTGAGGGTTCCTGGAGGGGTGTTAGGCTAAATGGGTGATGGGCACTTGTTGGGATGAGCTCTGGGTGTTATATGTAAGTGATGAATCATTAAATTATATTCCTGGAATCATTATTACACTATATGTTAACTAACCTGGATTTAAATAAATAAATAAAAAATAAATTCTCTGATTTCAAACTACACTACAAAGCTATGGTAACCAAAACAGTATGGTACTTGCATAAACAGACATACAGATCAATAGAATAGAGGACCAAAAGAACAACCAAACATGAAAACAATTCCTGATTACCTTGAAATAAGTTGTACAGTTTATTAAACGCAGCCGAGAAAGTTCAAAATATCCAGACACGTTCTGATATTCCTAAAGTCTTCTTTTACCCATTCACTGAGATTTGAGATTAGAAAACACTCTTTCTCTTTGTCTCTCCATATATATATATATATATATATATATATATATATATATATACACACACACACATATATATATGTATATATGTGTATATATATAACCAAAATAAGAATGACCATATATATATACACATATACATATATGTATATGTGTATATATATAACCAAAATAAGAATGTATGTTTGTTGTGTTTGTTTTTTTTTTACCTTAGATCCTTCAGGGCCATTTTGTCCAGGAATCCCAATATCTCCTGGAAAACCCTAGGGAACATAAAAAATATAGAGAGTTTACTCAATCGCCATTACTGTAATTCTAGTAAGCATTTGAAAATTTCCTTTGCCATTCTTTCATGCCCAGTTAAAGTAATTTATACTGCTCAAAAAGTTAATATTAAAGGTTAATTATTGCACAGTTGTTTAACACTGGAATACAGAACTGACAAAGTGTTACGTCCCTTCTAAGAACTCTCACGCCATCTTGGAGTCCTGCAAGGTCACTTAATGTAGTGTTTTGACTTCTATTATTTTCCTCATCAGACTGTAAACTTCCTTGAAGCAGTTTTATGTCTTAAGAACTATTATATTCTCAGCAACTATTATATTCTTGACAACCTGGCACATAGTAAGTGCTAAAAAAAGTTATTTTGTTGTTGTTGTCATTGTTGAGTGACTGATTTGCTTCTTTTGGGGAAAAAAAAAAGACATGTCTGATGGCTACTTCTGGCCCCTGGGCACTGGCTTACAACCACTGGTTCAGAATATCCCTATGGATAATTCATAGTTCCTGTCCATCCTCCAGACGAGTCTGAAACATCTTCTCATTCCAGGAAGCAAAAAGACTATAAAAGGTATCAAATCTAGAGTTATGTGAAGAGCTCTGAGGGAGCTTGAAGAGGATCCCACTAGGCAGATATGGGATAATACGAACTTCAATAAGGATAAGAATTGCAATGGATTGAAACATATCAAATATTTTTGCTATTCATAAGTTCATAATGATACAACAATTAAAGAACTGCCCTCTTTTAGAGGATTAAAGGAAGCCAACTCATTATTTTGAAAACTGGTAAAGAAAGGTGAAGAATCAAGCATTTACTCTACTTTTCCCACGTATACTGTGCCACTACTAACCAAACAGTAGACAAGGGGATCTATTCAGCCAACAAATAAAAAAGAAATGATACAGCAAAAATATCTGTATTTTGCAATCTTCTAATGATTTAATACATCTGGGCATTTGAGTCATCAACTGGTACTAACATCATTAAAACAAAGAGATAACTAGACATTATGTACTTTCTGATGAAAGAACACAGTATCACCTGTAGTCCCACCAAAAATAAATAAGCAAAACTGAATATGGTCAGGCCTCTCTATGTGACTACCCAGGTCACATGACTAGGGATCTTCAACAGCTAAATTGTAAGGGGGAAAAGGGAAATGAAAAGAGAGCTTGTAAGCTGAAAGACATAGCCATAAAATAAGCTTAAACTATAGTTTTAAAAGATGCATACTTGAGTGATAAACCATAAAAGAAAAAAGAACTGCTAACTTTTGGGAGGAGAGAAAGGCTTGTGGTTGTGTTTGATGTAACTATAAATGGGATTGTTTTCTTAATTTTCTCTTTCTCATAGCTCATTATTAGTGTACAGAAACATCACCAATTTTTGTATATCAATTTTGTATACTTTCTTAATAGAAATAGTCTAATCAATTTTTATCAAAAAGCAGAAACTGAATTGGCTTTAAAAATAATAAGTGAAAACATGTCCTCTATTTTCAGACTTCTCACATCTGTTTACTGTACTGAGAAGAGTGACTCAGCATTCTCTCCAGTAAAACCAATGTTTTATTACTCTCTAATCACTAAAGGCTGGAGACAAATTCGCATGCATTTTTTACAGCAAAACCTGGGAATTAAAGTACTAGCAGATTCAATTAGTATCCTGGGAAATCATAAGGGTAAAATATGGTCATTCTTATTTTGGCAGTAGTTAGAAGTTTAGAAGCTAGAGTGTCCTAATATAGTTAAGTACATCATGATCTATGGCATATAGTGAGCACTTCAGTATTTATTTGATAAGAGTTATGAAGTCTCTGTTTTCTACTGAAATATACAGTCTTCCCAGTTAAAAATGGTAAATGGATAAACAATCCACGAATAAATAAATCCAAAGGGTAAGTTAATTATGGTATATCAGAAAATGAAACAACCTGGATGTGGCAACCTGGATGTAACTCCAACGTGTTATACTAAGTAAAAGAAGCCAGACCAAAAGAAAGTATACACTATATGAGTTCATTTATACAAAAACTTTAGAAAAATGCAAATTTATCTATAGTGACAAAAAGCGGATCACTGGTAGCCTAGAAAGGGTAGGGGCAGGAAGGTCAGAGAGAGGGATTACAAAATGTAAATAAGGAAATTGTTGAGTTTGACAGATATGTTGGCTATCTTGATCTTGGTGATGATTTTGTGTTATACATACACACAAAAAATGTGATTAAATCATGCAATTTAAATATATGCAGCTTACTTATGTCAAATATACCTCAATAAAGCTGTAACAACAACATAAAAGGTAATTGTGTTTTGGCAGGAAACAGTCTGTAATGATTTGAAGAACTCTAGAGAGAAAATATAATTTATTCATTGAACTTGTCCCCAGATCAAATCAGTGAAGTTCAGATTTTGGATTGTTTTGAAAGTAATATAGCATATTCAATTATAATAACTGGTTGAAAATAAAGTATATGTTTTGAGAAGTTTATACTTTCCTGATATTTTATAAAGTAGCTTTAAAATACTCTTGTTATAGACAATAGCATCACTTAGGGCACTTAACTCTCATAAAATTTTCAAATTTTCATTGATTTTTATACCCATTGTGCTTTAAATATACAATAACACAATACAGTTGACTTAAATTTATCTTCTTAGTAGTTTATAAGTCTGAACAAAGTAGAAATGAATACATTCTTAGAAAAACAGTCATATTAAAACAAGATGCAATTAATAAATCATTAAAGATAGGGCAACACATAAGTTATGGATTCCTAAAGGGCAAAGTTACTCAAAGCCTAGTCTGCTGTCAGCGTACTGTATATTCAATAAAAAGTCAATAGCTTAAATTAATGACTAAATTAACAATGAATTGTTTGAATACTTATATTTTTAATTTTGCAATTTCAAAGTTATTTTTTGTTTAAAAACAAACAAAAAACTACCCTCCCCAAAACCCAACTATCATAGCTTCTATGGATAGGATTGCAATTTTGCATATGCAAGCAAGAAAGAATGCAGCCAGAGGGAGAGAGGTTCTGTAGGGGAGCATTTCATTTGAGACATGGATCCAAAAAACAATCATAAGGTTTTATTCTTTAACATTTGTGGATGTACATGTCATGTCAGTAATATGGTGAGTCCAAGTAAAAAAGTAATAAAAAAAAAGGATTAAAATGGCCTTTGCTGAGTGAGAATAATCCATGCAAAAGTTAATGCCAAAAAAAATATTTGACAGGGCAGAAGTAATAAATTCACTTTCCCAGTAAACTATAGAAACTAAACTTTAGCACAGGGCAGCATGTAACTGCAGATTGAGGAACTGTTCTGTCTTCTGGGAAAACCACAAACAGAAAATATGCACTTCTGGAAAAATAAAGGCAAAATAAGAAATTCATCTAGGTATATGGCTTTCTTTCACTCTCTTTTGCTGTTTTAGAGTTAAAATACTGTGAAAAACAGTCTTTTTTCATTATGATATCATTGAAAATCTTTGCAAATGATTACTGCTATTCATATATTTTCGCTTTAGCCATTCTATATTTTTGAGTAGTAAATATAGCACAGCTGAATTCCATATATATGTAGCATGCTAAAAACTCAGCAGAGAAAATCCAGAAACAAAGACAATGAAAATTCCTTATAACACAAGGAATTCCTTATATACTCTCTGAATGACTTTTTAAATAAGACTTTAAACATTAGCAGTATGTTTGAAGTCACTCTTAAAAGAACCTACAAAGTCAATTGCAAAGTCCATTTTTAGTTTACTGAAATCCACACAAAACCATACCAAACTTACAATTTTAAGATAAACAATTTCGATCATTGTTTGATCCTTAGGTTTGGATAACCTATGGTGACAAAAAGCAGGTCAGGGAAGGGAGGATCATGAGAAACAGAAAGGAAGTCACAAAGGTGAACAAAGAAATTTTGGGTTTTGATGGATGTGTTCACTATTTTGATTGCGGTGATGGTTTCATGAGTTATACATATGTCAGAAATTATCAAATTGTACAATTTAAATAAATATAGTTTGCTATATGTCAATTACACCTCAATAAAACTGTAAAGCAAAAAGTTAATTGATACTGGGTATTTTTAGATAATCACTGCCCTTTGGTAGACAACACTCTGCAATTATTTGAAGACCCTTAGAAAACTTGTCCCCAGATAAAAATCAGGTAAGCTCAGATTTCAAATTGTTTTGGAGGTAATAACATGACTAGGACTATGAATAACATGACTTACCTTTGGATAAGTATCATTTTAGGGTACTCCATTTCTATATGTGATTCATGTAGAATTATTATGAGTGTCTTTATTAATTAAAGAATATCAATTTATTCATTCAACATGTTACTATGTATCAGCCATTGTTCTTGGCATTGAACATATACTAGAGAACAAAAATATTCCTTGGTATCATAGAATGTATATTCTGGAGACTCTTTATCTCAGATTCTCCCTTTTTCAGTGTGTGTAAGTTTGTGGCAAGGGGTGGGAAGTTAGGTGATTTAAAAGCTGATTTATATTGTTATGAGGAACTGGTATATATTAATTTCCTACTTTTGTTCCAAATGCACAGCTATAGTCCTGGGCCACTCTATTTTGTTTCCTGTTCTTTCGTGTCTCCAAGTGGAATGAATATTGGGGCTACTTTGTTTCTTTCTAAAATTAATCTGATTATTTGACACTCACACCTATATTTAGGCCTCAGGTTAAAGAATGCACTTTACTCCAAAAACCTGGCCTTGGAGCTGTAAGCAATACTTGATCAATATATTAGCTTATCTTCCTTTGGAGAATG